>NW_024884142.1:72061632-72159079 GCF_019232065.1 Centrocercus urophasianus | reverse complement strand
ATCAGGGAAGGGAAGGGAAGGGAAGGGAAGGGAAGGGAAGGGAAGGGAAGGGAAGGGAAAGATTTGTTTTCTCTAGCTGAGGGTGCTATGAACTTGAAGAGAAATCCCAGCCATGGAGGCTGGACATGATGTTGACGTGCAGCTGCAGAGCTTCCTTGTCTTCAGCGGGGCTATTCCAGCTGACAGCAGTTCTTTTCTCACTCATGACATTTACATTTAAATGCAACTGTTTGTCATTGCGGAGGTACTAGGGGTCCTGTTACTGTGCTCGATCATGGGACTTTGCTACTTTCCTCTTATTGTTGGGTGATGGTCATAGGAAGATGTGTGAACAGGAATTGTCTGAAAATGCTAAATTCACAAATGAAACCCATCTGCCGTTCATTAGTGCAGCTTTTTCTGTTATAATAATCTGCCACTTCAGTATATTGCAGTGCTATTTGCAGTATCCTTAACAAGCAGTGAGTGTTTCAGCTGCAATGGTAATGGGTAATCTAAAGGAGTGTGCTGAATTGCTAATACAGGGGGAATTATAAATGTGGGCAACAACATTTATGATTAGCTGGGCTAGAACAGGCAAGACAAAGAGTTTGTTAATAATATCTGATTATAATTCTCTTTATAAAAGGACACAAAAAGAGATCAGATTTGCGTGATGTGCAGCATTAAAGTTATTTTTAAATAGACACCTTTATTAAAAATGTCTCTCTGCTTGTGGCTGGATCTGTTTAGCTGAGCTGGATAACACATTATCAGCACGCTGTGGGAGAACAAGCCATTTGTTTTTAGATCTCAAGATCTGAGAAAGGAATTTATTTAGCAGTTTTAGCAGCAGAAAAAATCCATCAGAATAAGGTATCCTGTCACCAGCTGGATCAGTATGTTAGTCAAAAACTGTTCTTTTATAAATCACAGAATTTTGCCTTATGCAATCTGTCTGTTTAGAGCTCCTTAGAGCACATCTTCTTGGGGCTGAGTGTAACTAAAGGTACACGTATCTTCATTTTTTTTGTCCTGATACATAACACAAAAATTCCTATCATCTTTTGAAAAGAACTGTCCTTGCAGCTATGCTACCACAGCACTCAGGTTTCACTTATTTCATCCAGTTCTTTTGATACAGAGCAGCTCATTTGTTTGCTACCCACTGACGTGCTGTCCTGAGTACCAAACAGCATCAGTGCAGAACTCCTGCCCCACAAAGCACATGGCACCAGGGACTGAGCCAGTGCATCACCACACCCCCAGCCTCAGCTGCTGTTTATGGGCTCTTGTTTTGGTGACAGCAGCTGCCCAGCTCCTCTCTCAAAACAAGGTTTCCCTAACTAAGGTAACAGTTGCCTTCAAAATTATGTTGGTTTGCTGTATAATTCAAACTTGGTCGTATAATCCCTTCTATTCAGCTTTAAAAGTTATATTTGCTACTAGAAGGTGGCAATAAACTCAATTAACCAGGCTGATATAAACCTTATTTAAATCAAATTAAGGGCATTTCTGCAGTGGTTAGCATCTATTTCATCAAATGTGATTAAAAACTGCTTGGAAGTTAAATTGGTATGGCTTTGAATATAGATAAAGCCAGAGAAAGACGGAATTGGCAGCCGAGCCTGAACTGGACTGGGAGGCTTGGAGGTCTCCTTTGTATCCAGAACACCAAAGCTTTGTTTGTTTTAATTAAAACTTGGATCCTGCAGAATGTAATGGATGTTGTTTAGAAAAGCTGCTTGCTTGTTTCTGATAATTGGATTTTTCTAGCCCAGATTAATATCCTACCATTCCATTTCACTGTGTCCTAGAGGATTCCTCCAAATAATTAAAGAATGAGTGCTGAAGGCTGTAACTACCTCATTAAGATAAACTTACAACAGCGTCTTAGATTTAAATAAGGAGTTATTTTCCTTTTTCCTGGAAAGAGGCCACAGTTTGTTTAGGCTCACAGTGGCGAGAAACTGATTTACATGGACGCAGAAAGCTTTTCAAGCCATTACTGCTGAATCATTGTGTTTCAGCTAGCACGCAAGTGAGCTGGTGTGCTTTGACTGAGGGCTGGGGAAATGGGTTTCAAGAAAGTTATGGTGACTGCATAATGAAAGAGAGATGCAAGAGTGTAAATATTTTTGGAAAATGTCCAGCTTGTATTCTTACACCTGCCCATGCTTCATGGCTAGAAATAATAGTAATTCCGATTCTTCATCAAAATGGTATTATCTGTTTGCATTTTATGCTGCACACATCATGTTGCAGTGCACTTTGTGCTGTTCCTTAACAGGAGGGATCTCTCACTACATGGTGCCTTACAATGGCAGATCTCATTCACAAGTGCTGATTTTGTTAGTATCTGATTTTTTACCAATTCAGCTAAGTTCTGATACTTAGGTTCAGCCCTAAGAAATATACAGTCCAGGAAAGCTGACCAGCCTGTTGGAAAATCAGAATGGGAAAATGGAGGCACTAGAGGAGAATGGGAGCAGCAGAACTGCCCATGTAAAGGTTTAAAAAATATATTAAGACGGTCATAAATCTATATATATACCTATAACTAACAGGGTTGGGGGCAGCTGCAGTTGCACATGGACACACTCATCACGCACACAGGTCCCTGAGGCTCTGCTTGAGTGAGGTACAAGGTACAAGTTCAAATTTAAACCTGAGCAAACCAGTGGCACTCACATATGTTGAAATGTTTGTAGGCTGACAGGGGCTCAATTTCCACAGTTCCTCTTGTGTTGTGAGAGATGTTTTCAGATCAAAACTCACTTTACTGAGAACTTGTTCCCAGAGCAAATTTCACATAAAAAGCTTTTAAATCCAACAATGTGACATTTAAAAGGGTAATTTTTTAGTATCCATTTACAGAAATATATTATTTTGAAGCAATATTTTAAAAGTTTCTTAATCCTGGCTTTGGTCATAAGCAGTGCCTTGTATATAAATATAATAAACACCACCTGAAAGAACATGACTTGGTTAAGGCGTGCCAGTAGAAGGAAGAGTCCTCACATAGAAGTGGAGGGCTGTCCCTCATCCTCAGTCAGGGCTGTGAACAGCTGTGTTGTAGTGCGGTGGAGGTGAGACATTTCCTTCACTGAGACATACCTTGGGTATTTTCTTAGTGCTACACAGGATCGTGGGATATTTGAAATAATTATCATGGAGATCTGATGTTCTGGCTAACTGGGCAGTGCCCGGAAGTATGTTTGAAAACATTTTCCTTCAAGTGGTCACTTGTGCCTGGAACATGAGAGATGAGGCAGTCAGTAGATGGCAGAAGGCACAGTGACTGTATCTGAAACATCTGCAAGTTCTGCTGCATTTTCTGAGCTATTTATCTGTGAGGTTCAAGACGCCTCCTATCATAATCTTTTCTAAACGAGAGCTGTGTATTTTGTGCAAATACATAAACTTTTTCTTAATTATGGGGATATTTCATGGAGATTTTGAGGAGAAGAATATGAGAACACCTATTGGGGCCAGGTTGGAAGCATGTCAGCCTTGTGGTGCCTGCGGGATGGCAATGCAGGGGAGGCAAGAGTAGATGCTGGGCAAGAAGGAAGAGAAGTGAAGCACTTTCTGGAGCAATTCTTTTCCTGGTAAACACTTTTAGCTGCCCGTTGGTGATGTAGAGACTTTCTGAAGCATAGGCTGTGCCCAACCCTTTATTTTCAGCATACGCTTTTGGGCGCATCCTTCACAAACTTATTTAATCTTTCTGAGGCCATTTATGCTTTGGCAGTGACAACATCCTGTGGGAATTAATTCTGCGGTTAGCATGAAGGGTGTGCCGAAACAGCCCATGAGTTATTTATGTATACCTGTTTCCTGACGTTGCTGTAACTCTCGCCAGCCTTGTGCTCATCTGCAGAGGTGCCTGCCGTCCATGACTGAGATGTCTCCATTTCCCCATGTTGTTCAGGTTTAGCGCTCACTACTCAACCTCCCAAGGTAGTTTTCTGCATGCCAGTCTGCTGTGTGCTGACAAATACCTGCCAGGAGCTATGGGTTTTGTCTTGGGAAATTCCAGGTAAACATGATACCTCAGCTTCTTGGAGGTAGCAGCTGCTGCTTTTGCTCAAAGGGAATTCCCAGCAACTTTGATCTGTGAGAGAGGACATCACCCCCGCGTTGCTTTGCTGCAGTGAGGTAAAATGTTTGTTGAGGACATGTGGTGGGAGCAGCTTCACAAGCAGCAGGACGGACTCCTTCATTACATCCCTAAGCCACACATGCCTCATTTACAGTGGGGCTCTTTGGTCACCCCAGTAACAGCATAGCCAGAGTCTGAGGCAAAGAGCAGCAAGCAAGAGCTGAAAAAAATATCAGTTATTTCTCACGTATGACTTGTGGGGATCTGCAGGAATGTTAGATCTTGGCCTTTTTACTTTCAAAATTTGCTGTCTTTGGTGCATGGAAAAGCACTGAAGCTTTTAGGAAGTCAGATAAATGAAGAAATATTATTCATTTTAAAAAAAAATATATTGGTTGTGCTTCCTTTAGGCATGATGCACTGGCCAGCCTCCTGGGCTGATGTTATGCTAGGTACCGTGACAACTTGTAATAGGAACGCCTGCCCAGGGGAGCTTAGCAAATACATCCTTTGAAGTGGATGAAACAAGAGAGAGTTGGGTGGGCAGGAAAAGGAAAAGGAGGGTAGGAAATATGGTATGAAGCACACGGCTCTGTCAGCCTTGTAGAACAAACTTTTATAGTCTTAGTGGTGAAAGCTGTGTAGACCATTTTCATCAACTATTCCAGTAAAAAATCTGGACTGAAATATTGGTATTTTGTGTTATTTTGACCTGAGCAAGGCACAGAGATTCAAACTCATTGCTTTCCCCCTATGTGGTGTGGGTGTGTGTGTGTCAAGCAGGCAGTGGCTTAGGCAAGGCAGCATCCCACCTTCTAAGCATCACAGAAAGGTATTGGAGATTGTTTTAGGGCATTTTTCTCCATGCGAATGTTTGATTGCATTATTTAACACAATAGGAGGACCTCCTCTAGCATTATCGCCATTGAAAATGCTCCCAGGTGTGCCAGGGGCATTCACAAGACAGGCAGCCAGTGTATAAATGCTTTCCATGTACCAGAAGTATCTCCTGCTGCACAGCTGTGCTCCCAGGTGAGAAGAGTTGCTGAGTGCCAGTGAATGTTTTGAGCCATTCAACTGCTGCACAGTTTATTCTCGTGGTAATGGGCAGAGCCTCACACCACACTATTGACCTTGGCCTAGGGAGGCTTCAAAGGAGGCTTTGTCTTGGATTCAATAACCAAAGCCACTGTCAAGGGCCAGATAGAACTGGTGGCTATGAGTCCCGTCTCCATCCCAAGCCTGCTGTGTGACCATCAGCCAGTCACCCTGGTTTTCTGAGGCTCATTCTCTCTTTATTAAGCTGGAGAAGGCAGCACTTGTGCTGCACAATGCCACCCTTTAGCTCTCTGGACGTATTGTATTTGTCATCGTATAAACTCTATCAGGACAAAGAAGCTGTCCTGCCTACCCACAGTACAGAATTACAGATTCACAGAATCACCAAGGTTGAAAAAGACCTACAAGATCATGCAGTCCAACCATCCACCAATTACCAATAGTACTCACTAAACCATGTCCCTCAACACAACATCCAGCCATTCCTTGAACACTTCCAGGGTTGCTGACTCCACCACCTCCCTGTGCAGCCCATTCCACTGCTTGACCACTCTTTCAGAGTAGTATTTCCTAATGCCCAGCCTAAATCTCCCCTTGCGCAGCTTAAAGCCATTCCCTCTAGTTCTAACACACAAGAGAAGAGGCCGACCCCCAGCTCACTACAACCTCCCTTCAGGTAGTTATAGAGAGCAATAAGGTCTCTTCTGAGCATCGTCAGCTAAAGAGGCCAAAGTACAGCCAAAGACAGTCAGGTGTTACTGCAGAGGATGCACCGAGCAAGCTCTATACAGTTCAGAAATGCAGAATCACACTGCAGGGGCTGCCAGGTTTGCTTTGCCTTCAGGGTCAATTTAGTACCGTGGCAGAGATGCCCACGCAGGCTCCTGCAGTGGCACGGGGCTTCGGCAGCCTGCCGGCTGCTCCTGCTTATAGCCGATCCTCAGCTGCCACCTGCTGAGCACACAGACAAAGGCAGCAGAATGCACTGCGTGGGTATGTGGGCTCCTCTTGAGGGGACCGAAAGCCATTACGGAGCACCAAACTCGTCGTCAGTAGCCAAGGGGAGATGGCACACACAATGGCACGAGGTTTGTCCATGAAAACCTGCCCATGTTTTCAGGTGCCAAGGTAGGAACTGCCTGGAATAGTGGCCAAGAATTCACCAGACAAAAAAATGCAATGTGGTAGCAGGAAACAGCTCAAGGAAACCCTGTAGAAAAACGAGCTCAGCAGGACGACCTGAAATCATACAGAAGCCACTGCAGCATTAGCTGCAGGAATTCCTCTTTTGAAACTAAATCCAATAGCTACGATGTAAATCTAACTCAGTTCAAGCACAGTGCACCCATACCTTAGTGGGGTGAACTTTCAGGAATCATAATGCCAACAAATTTATTGCTGATTTTAGGCACATTCCCGTTCAACAGGCTGCTGTGCTTCTTGCAAAATATGCCTCAGATATCTGTGCTTAAAACAGAGATGGTACCGATCTGCACAGACCAAAACTCCTAAGCAGGACTGCTTTGCAGTGTATTTATATGCTGCCTACTGAAATAGGGTCTCCTCACCATTTATGATGTCAGAAGGGTAGTGCACAGTGAAAAGAAGAATGCTTCAACTTATTTATGGCTGCCAGGTAGGTCTTACATTTAAAATAGTGATTGGGGAAAAAAAATACAGAAAATTGGAAGAAAAAAAAAGAGAAGAAAAAGAAGCTGTACCTACCAAACCTCTAATGCCATCTGCTGAGGAAACACTGGAAATGAAGTCTTCAGCTGGCTACTTGTTGCACTATTCTTGATATTGATGTCTTGTAAAATTTCCACTACTTGAATACATTGAAAGGGTTTTAAGAAACTCAGGAGAGCAACTGTGAGCATAAGAAATAGAGCGTGCTATCACAGGTTCAAATGATAGAACTTCATTTTCAGTGCTACTCCCGACACTAGGTCCTTGTAATTAATAAATGCTACTGATATTCAGCTTTAATTTTCTCTTTCTTTGCACCTAAGATAGGCACCTAAAAATTATTCTAAATTATATTTGCTTTGTTCATTCACAAAGGGGAGGCTACAAGGAGCACTGTGCTCCTTAAAGGTACTCAGTAATAGAGGAAAAAAGCCTTCTTCTCCAAGAAGCTCCCATACGAAACAAGTGCCTACAAACCTGAACAGAGCACTGACCCTTAGTGATTGGACCTTAAGCTGTTCTATACCAGCATAAATCTGCTGATATCTGAGCAGTTACTGTGTATGGCAAAAGAAGGGAGGAGGTCGTTGGCTAGGATAGAACTGAACAGGGGCACAGTATGGGAACAAAACAGTCAAAAAACCAAATTGTTAATTCTGTATACTTACATAAAAGCAAAGAGATCTCTAAGGGAGGGGCTTTTCATTTCAAGATACAGTGTAGAAATGTGGAACAAAAAGTAACACAATATTAGGGAGAATCTCAGAATGAAGCTGCATCTGTTTTAACACACGCACGGAAAGTGTTCAGAGTAAAAGGAAAAAGATAATAGATATCTCAGAGTATTTTAGCCATCAAGATACTAGGTTTCATTAAAATATTCAGCTCACGAGGATGGAAGCAAAACATATTTTTGAATTACATTTACAAAAAGGAAAATAAACAAGCTGTTTGTGTTGTTTTTGCATTTCCTTACTGAAAGGGGAAAAAAAGCACTTGGAACATTCAGGACCCTTCTTGTTTAGATGTCTGAAACAAAGGACAATAGAAGGCATCAACAGTTCAGCAAACAAAGGCTGTCAGTCCACCACTGCCGACTTCATGACAAATCAGAGCCCCAGTGAGATTTTACGTGCCACTAAAACACGCCACATCATTAACAGCAAAGAAAACCCAACCGGTGTAACAAACGAAAACAGTTGAGACTGACAACTTCAAATAGGCAGACCTGACCTAATGCTCCTCTGATGGAAATAGCACAGTAACTTTGAGGATACACGATGATGTAATTCATTGAAAGAAAACTTTAGTGAGACTCTTAGCACTTGCATAGCAAAAGAAGCAACAAAGCGTATATTTAAATAGTTGATGCATTTTTATTAGTAATAATTTTGCAACCAGTTGGACATTTCCTTTATACTGGTCACTATCTGGGGAAAATAGTCTTCCTATACTTGCCTGTATGTTTTGCTGTTGAGGACACACAGTAAACAGCGTAAGTACATGAAAAATTGCTAGGGTGATGTATGGTGACTGTTGAGTCATGGCCTGAACCACTGATTGAGCACCTGGGGAAAGGACCTGGTCAGCCCTGGGAGCACAGGTGAAGGCAATTCAGTTGTGTGACCAGAAGGGGTGGAGCCTGGCTGCACCTCTCTTAGGTCTCATTTAAGGGCTGACTGCCACTGGGGAAGGATCTTATCCTGGAGGTCTGTCCCTAGTGAAGCTTTCCCCTGTGAACCTGAAATCTTCTGATATGGGTGAGCAATCTTCTTCCCTTATAGCACCTTCCTGTTGTGCTGGTTCTTCTGCCATCACATCCTTTGTTGTAATGCCTTTCCCATTGCAGTGATCGTTGTGCTGATCTGTCCAATTGCGATAGGTGAGTTTAGCCAAGGAAAGTAGAATAAATTTAATGTTTTTTCATCCTTATTTCTGGGAAGGTTATCGAGCATTTGGGACAACTGAAACTGAACCATAACTATACCAAGTAACTTTCTAGAGTCATTGAGAAGTACGGAGTTGTTCCCTAAATCCTTCACCTGAAGCGTACTTCGCAAGTGACGGTTGTCATAAATATTCACACACACCACTACACCTTCAGCCTCTTATTATATTTTTGCAATACAGCTGGTATGGCAAAATAAGCATTTCTGGGAGTGTTCACTCCTGGAATACACTGAAAAACTGAACAAAAGAAACAATGTAAAAAATAGAAGTGTATGAATGCATTAAGTGCATCAAATAAAATGTGTATTCAAATGTAGTTTAAACTACATGCACGGCTCCTTCTGTATTGCCTAACAATATCTTATTTCCAAAATATAAGGAAGTTGGATCTTCTAAGTGTGATAAAGCTGTTCTTGAATACAGTTATAGTAGAAAAACCCAACGCTTTGAGCTAGTGATAACCTGAATGAACAGACACAGGGAAATGATCGTCAGTGTTTTGCTTTCCATACAATGTTCAGTTCTTTAGTCAGCTATTCTTCAACACTGATTTGGAAACTTTGAGGAAAGCAACTTAGATTTGGTATTTTAAACTTGCGTTACAAACTTTGTAGCTGACTAACAGAAAACTTTGTTTTGCTTTAAGCAGGTCTTTTATGCTTTCTTTTAATAAAATGACAAATTTGCTTCTTTGGTTTGATATGAATAGAAGTTTCACTGGAGGAAGGTTATTTAAACAAACACATCCCAAACATGTGCAGCACACAGCTGCCAAGAAGCCAGTAAGAAATGTATGTACTCACATGATCTTGGTACAACGGCTGGCTCTCTCCTCTGCTATCTATTATTGAAGTTCTCTGAGAACTTTGTTCCAAATACTTGATACTGCTGTGATTCAGGAAGAGAAGGAAATAAAACTAAACAAATTGATGAATTTGATCAAATAGCAGAGGGAGAAGTGGCAGGTAAAAGTCACTTCTAAATGACCTTATAGAAATGTGCACAAACTTTATTTTAATTCGGGGAGTTCTATGGATGCAAATGGCAATATGAATATATGGTAAATATATGAGTTATAATCCAGCCTTTCATTAGGAGTTGACTTGAGAAATGTGGCTTGCATTTCTGGAAGACTAGCTCTTCATGTTTAGCACTATAACATTATTTTTTAAAATGCATCTATTCTGGTGTTTGAGGACTGCTCAGCAGAAGGCTCTTGCACAACTGTGTTGTTTTTTTTCTTTTATCAGATAGAATAAAAAGCTATCTGCTTTTTATATGCTATATGGAGCAGGCAACGTGATTCTCTGTGTTTAGGTCCCTTGCAACATAGGTGCAAAGTTGCAGTTTTTGCTTTAGACACAGCTGACATAATCTCTGCATTGTTACACCTCCTGTATGTGCACAGCATGATCTAGAAAGTGAGTTATAATGGAGACAATCCCACTGCAAGGCTGATAGAAAAGTAAAAGCTGTGCACAAAAGAACAGTATACACTACATACATTAGAGATGCATTGCATTTCTAGTTGTGTTTGCATGATTTCTAGGTGATGAGTTTTATTAGTACAGACTTTTCTTTAAAGAGTCTTTAAGATAGCTTAGAAGCAAAAATGCTCCCAGTTTAGGGCCAGGCTGAAAAAGAGATCACTATGTATGTCAGCAGCCAGCACTACTTGGTTCTGTTCTGTATTGTAGTGCTGAGAACAACCAGAATTGGATAGTTAGCTAGAGGGCAAATGGATAGATGCAAAATGTGCTGACTTAACACTCACACACCCACCCATGGGAGGAGGGACTGGTGCCCAAAGACTATGAAGTTAAAAACAAAACTGAAGGACTCATTTTTTTATTGATTGTTAAAAGAGTTAAGAGTACACTCAGTAGCTATGGATCTACAATCATAGTAGTCTGTAGCATACACCACCAACTTCTTTGAGGTAAGGAGTATTAGTTACTGTATGTTAGCAGTTTTGTGATGTGCTATGTCCAGCTCCATTGAAGTCTAGGTGCTACTGAAGAGTAAAGTTAAAAGGTTAGCAATTTATGAACCTGATTGCATTTGCACCCAGGTTAGGAATTTTTTTCCTGACTTCTGGCACAATTTATGGACAGGCCTTCTCAGCTGTTTTACAAATGAATTGAATAGGGAACAATAGCTGCACTCCTCCCTTCTTGCCTTTAGTCTTCTTTTTCAAAAGAAGACTGATCTTGTTCACCCATCCACTGCATGTACAGTTGAGCACTTTGTTTACCATGTCCAGACAATTCTCATCAAAATCAGCTGTTGGTTCTTTGCCCTCTGCCAACCTCTCCCTTAACCCTGGCTTTACCTGCACGAGTAGTCGTGTAGGACTGGGGACAGATTGTGTTTAAATAGCTTAGATAAGAATCGGTTCAAGTGATGGCTGTTCCGTGTCTGGCAAATTATTAAGATATGGGAGAATGGTATATTGGCACACATACTGCTGCCAGAACAATGTCTTTGCAACTGCAGGACTACATGAGACCTCAATAGGCTTTGAATATGTGCATGGTACTGAGATGATCACTTTTGAAGACAGAGATTCCATTTCAGCTCTGACTTTAATCAAAATTTCATGTTCATACAGTTACATTTAATAAGTCTATTTGACTCCATCATCCAGATATTATTATAATCTATGGAGAAAAGATATTTGGAGGATATAAATAATTGCAGAGTAGCTGTTCTATGTAGATCAGCTGACCTGTGCTCTTGAAGTCCCTATCTGAACTGACTGGAAGAGATTCTGATGATAATCCCACATTGTATGTATTTATACTGGGTGATAGGAAACCATGCCGTAAATCACTTGTCTTAATGCAGAATATAGAACACAAGCATGCGTATGAATCTTAAGATGTTACTTGGTAGCAGAGGAAGCATGGTATATTTAGGCTCCTACAATTTGGTTATTCAAACTCATGTTATAACTCCTGGGGAATCTGTCAATATTTATTCTGCTCAGATAACAATTTTCTTTCTTAGATTTTCATTGTTAGTTGTTTTAAAGCAGTTACAGTGCTTCCAAGGTCTGTCTCGTCTACTACTGATACTCTTCTGATGAGTAAGCTACTCCATCAGTGGATGGGGGAAGAATGAAACTGGGAGAAAATAAAGCATGGAAAACTATTCATAAAATGCATTAATTAAAAAAATCAATTGTAAGCACATAGTATTTTTATTCATTTTCTAATAAGAAATCTCTATGACAGATCAAACTTCTGCTAGTTCAAAACCATGTTATTGGTGTTTCCACGTAACAAGAGCTTCACAGGAAAAGAATGGAACAGGTTCAGAGTATCTGATGCCCAGGAAGCTGTCCCTGTCTTTATTTCAGGAAGTCATAGAATACCCTGACTATGAAGAGACCTGCAAAGATCACAGCCTGCCACCTGGCTCCAGGCAGCACTATCCAAAGTCCGAGCCCTATGTCTGAGAGCATTGTCCAAACGTTCCTGCAACTCCAGCAGCTCAGGGCCGTGCCCACTGCCCTGGGCAGCCCGATCCGGTGCCGGCCACCCTCTGGTGCCAAACCTGTCCCCAGCCCCCAGCTGCCCCTCCCCTGACACAGCTCCGAGCCGTTCCCTCGGGCCCTGGGGTGGAGAGCAGGGCTCAGCGCTGCCCCTCTGCTTCCTGTGAGGAGCTGCAGCTGCCGTCAGGCTTGTGAGAAATAGTGGCAAAAACTTTCCTGAAATCCAAAGCGATGATACCTTGGTAAACAAGGTGGGCCATCTTGTCATAAAAGGAGATTAAACTTGAGTCACTTCAAACTCTAATTTTGTGCCGAAAAGCACATAAAAAAGAATCCCCATTTCTAATGCTGTTACTATGCACCTCAACACCTTATGCATACAAAGCCCCCCGAACAAGAATGGAGATGCAATGACACACAGGTCTTTGTACGCCTGGTAGAGCCAAATGCTTTCATGGCAGTTCCTAACCACTGTTAGGAATTCAGTGTGGTGTACACAGTCAGGCCAAGAAGTTTTAAAAATACAGAACTATTGCTTCAGCCTTTAAAATTATGAGAACTATACATATTCAACATATATAAACATCACGGATTTCAAAGCCAATTCTGTGCTATTTTAAAAAAAGTGACAAAGTGCAAAACAAGTTTTTATAAACAAAATACTTTTATTAGACTAGTACATGGGTTGTCTTGAATGCAGTTGGCATTATAATGTTGGTACAGTTCATTTAATCTAAAATCAACATTACTGAAGATTAACCTCAGGAGATATCTGAGAAAATGTGATTAAAAATAAATATAATTTCTTTTTCTCTCTTTTATTTAGTGTGTTTTGGTAGTATAATTTAAACTAGACAACTTACCTAATAGAGCATATCACTAAGCAAAGCCAGAACTTAACTGGAACTGAATACTGACAGTTTTATTCATCTATTTTCACTTTTGATTTGAAAATGATTCCACCATTACATTTGTTTTTCCATTTTCATTAATAGAACTATTTTTCACTTGGTTTTCTGTAACAGCTCCATCAAGGAAAACCACCTTGAGTATTTAGATATTCCAGATACCTAATCCAGTTCTTTGGGTAATTGCTTCTAAGATGCCCAATGGATACCTCTTTTCTTCTTGTTTTATAGCAGCATCATAATAGCATTGCCCTAACTGGAAGCTGGTAGTCACATCCAGCCTGGTACAGCACTCACAATGGAAAAGTATATTTAGGTGTGACCTCTACAGACCACACTATCCCCTGAGTGTTCAGTTACAGCATTTTTTTTTCCATAGATCATAAATATAAGAAAATAACTGGCTAAAACCAAGTGCAAAACAAAGAACAGACTTACAAAACAAGAGACCTTTTAAACAACAAGCAGGGCTCAGCATCCTATTTCAGAATGATGCAAAAGCAAGAAAATACAAGCCTCAACTTACATTAAGAAATGGTAATCTGGTAAATAAATATCCTTCAAGCCAACAGACAGAACTGTGAATTACTTCTGTTTATTATTTTACATCACAGCTGGGTCAGAAACCTCATTCTGAGGCAAGTTCTGTCAGCCTGATGCCATGCAAGCAGCGCAGTTAAATTGCTTCCACTCTGGGATGCTGTTGTAAACAAAGTTGTTTTCCTTCAGTACGGTTAAAACAGATTACTTCAACTAAGTTATCTTTCCAGGGATCCATCTAACCTTTTGGATACACTTCTACTTTTAAGCAATATTCATATTCATTCAATGACCTTCATTATTTTTCTCTTAAGTCTTTCATTATAAGGAATGTCATTAGCAATGCTAATGACAAAGCTCATAAGCTTTACACCAGTGACTGTTTTCATACTTTCAATGGCAAAACGAAATCTTAACTTAGGCTTCTTACTCCAATAACAAAGGCATGTCCAGTCAGTCCCACTGGCTCATGTTACACGTGGCAATTCACTTGTGGCTTACGCCTGTTTCCTCATAGGTACAAGCGGAGCCTGCCTCTGTACTCAGTCATCCTAGCATCTCAAAGGTCTTGGCTACATGACATTAAGAATGTGGATGGTTCCATCATTTTTAAGAATTAATTTGATGAAAGAGATTCAAGCTTGCATTAACACGTCAATCTATTTCAACGTTGGAGAAACTTGGTTTCATGGAAATTAAACTTATTGCCAAGTAATTTAATGCAGATTAACACCCTCCTCTGAACAGAATCCATGACACTATGTGAAACTTTCTTAGTTGTATAGAAGAAATGTACCTTTGTTTACATGAATTTAAATTGATACATTTCTCATGTACATTCACCCAAAATTCTTATTTCTTTTGTATTAAGTATATGAAGTACAGCAAATTTAAATTATTAAGATAATAATCTGGGAGAGAGAAATCTTGGTGTTTCAGAGGGTCATCTCTGTAACATCTAGTTTCAAATGTTCCACCAGATGCACATACACATTAAGAAATCGTACACAGCACTGTAATTGTACACATGACACCATTTTCCAAGTTTTCCACTTCCATGGAAAAGCGTCACGAAAGCCATTTACAAACAACTAACACCTTCTCCAGAGTAAATCACATGAAACACAAGTGGAAAGGAGGGATTGTATAGCAGTGCTATTCAAACAGTCAAAAAAAAAAGCACTGATGCTGCAGCTGAATCTGAGTGGTTATATTCCTGAGCAAGACCAAAAACAGTTTCTCCAGTGAGTCTGATCAAAATTCCATAATAAAATCAGACAGAACAATAATATGAGCTGCCAAAGAAGTTACGGTACAGTAAGATGATCATTGAAAATATCCCTGTTGTATCAATTATGTTCCAACAAAAATCATCATATGATTTACAAGCACACTGCTTATTTGCAGCACCGAGATGATATAAAGTAAAAACTTATCCATTGAGTTCCTCTGATAAATGGTCCCCCGTACAAATGCAAATCCGTGTGTACACTTGAAGTACTTTTAGCAACAGGTACAGATTCCATAAAAGTCACTGCAAAGACTGAAAAAAATGCTAAAACTTGAAAAGGGATCAGAGAAAATCACTTCCTACTGGTTTGCTACATAAGTTCTATCAATAAATTCTGATCTCAGGAATAGCAAAACTCACTTCAGTTTCTGAGATAAGCTGTAGATGGACTGTGAAGGTCTGCAAATTGCATAGCACCTCACTTCCATGTTTTTAATGTGCTGCAGGCAAGGTTCGAACTGAACTTCTGCTGAACTTACAGGTCAGCAAGGCAAATAACTGCCACTGAATGATCAAAACACTCCAGTTTTCTTTTCCAGCATAGAAACAAGGGACTTCCATCAGAGACAAACACATTTTAGCCGGTCTGTCAAAGTAATTTCCAGATACAGGCAGTTATTTTAAGCTAACTGCGCTTGCATCTTTTATATGAATCCAATACTCTGTTTTTACCCCGGTTCCACTGAAAACCTTGCTCTTGCCCACCCACTGCTTAAGAAAAACATGAAGTACACGAGTTGCAAACCCTAGGGTCAGATTTTTATCAGGAGCACAGCCGACAGCGCCCTGCCGCGCCGCAGCCCTCAGCGTGCCTCGGTGCCGCCCGCCGCACGGTCCGTCCCTAACTTCACCTTGTGCTCTATCTTCTGCAGCACCGCCGGCAGGTCGAGAACAGACGAAATGACGTAGTGAGGCACCGGCGAGGCATCGGCCGGGGCCGCCATCGACTTGTTTAACCAGACGGTCGCTCTCAGGCCGGCGTTCAGCCCTCCCTGGATGTCTGTGTCGAGAGAGTCCCCCACCATGACGCACTCGGCCGGCTGCACGCCCAGGAGGTCGCAGCAGTAGTGAAAGATGGACGGCGCGGGCTTCTCCTCCTTCTGCTCGCCTCCCACCACGATGGCGTCGAAGTAGGGCTGGCAGGCGCACGCCTCGATCTTCTCGCGCTGCGTCTGCCGGTCGCCGTTGGTGAGGAGCAGCAGGCGGACGGCCTTGCGCAGCTCGGTCAGCATGCCCCGCGTGTCCTCGGCCAGCGTCAGGTGCCGCAGCCGGGTGGCCTTCCACAAGAAGTAGCACTCCGCGGCCAGGCTGCGGTTGGCCTCGCCGCCGATGGTCTCCTGGATCGCCTCCTCCCAGTGCGAGATCCGCAGCTCGGTGATGCACGTCTTGGCGGGGTCGTGGCACTCCTTGAGGAGCTTCGCCTGCACCTTGTCGCAGATCCCGCGGGCGTCTCCCTCCCCGCAGTGGTGCTTGGAGCGGAGGGCGTTCACCACCTGCAACGCACAGAGCACAGCCCGTCCGGACACCGCCGCCCTGCCCTGCCCCGCGCAGCCCGATCGCGGCCGCCCCAGCGTACCTCCTCGATGGCGCGGCGCCCGGCCGCCGCCGTATCCACCAGCGTGTTGTCCAGGTCGAAGAAGACAGCCTTGACGCCGTGCACCCCCATGGCGACGCCTCTCCGCCCCGCGCCCGAGGCCCGCAGCCGGGAGCGCTCCGCCCGCCGCCGCAGCGCGCAAAGCCGTGCGTGGCACGGAGCGGCGGAAACCACCGAACCCTGCGCCCGCCCCGCCGCTGGGCGGGGCCGCGGGGGGGAAGGGAGTCCCGTAGGACGCGGGGTGGTGCTGCCAGCAAGGCGGGTCCTCTCACGTCTTTATTCTACTGCTAGTAAATAAACTTACCGAGTTACGTAACTCAGGCCAGGAATGGCTGTCAAAGGGGCTTTCGGTTCTCTCAGCGAAGGCGGCCGTAGGGTTACGTGCACCAACGCCGAGCCGCGCTGTCCATGCCCCGAGGCGTAAGCCGGGGAGCGCTCGCAGAGCCGTAGCGCTGCAGGCAGGCAGCGAGCGGCCCGCCGCGGCAGGGCGCTGTGAGGGAGGCGCGGCCGCCCCCCCCGGCTCCCCGTCTGCCTTTCGCTTTCGTTTCGTGCCGGCGCCGCACTGCTGTGAGAAACGGAAGCGAGGCTGCGTCCGCGTAGCTCTGCACGGCTCTTCGCGGCGGCGCGGGCCGGCGGAGACAGCGGAGGTAACAGCGGGCGGAGGGAGCCAGGCGGCCGTGGGAAGAGGGGCTCGGTCGGGGCGTACCTGGAGTTCCCGTTACAAAGTAACCTTCACTGATTTATCTGCTTTTTTTTCTGCAAGCGTTTGTTTTTCACTTCCTGCTTCCGTCGTGCGCGTCACGGATCCTGAGAGCCTCGTAGCCTTAGAGTGCGGGCTGGAGTGCCTCGGTTCTGCGCTGAAGGAAGCAGTTTTAATTCTTTATGGAGAAACGTTGCTAATTTCTCTCAGCATCCACTGAGTGATTCAGCCTCTTCTTTTCTAGGAATCGGCTGAGAAATCCTTCATCGCTAAACTCGTCGTTCTGCTTTCTGAATCTCAAATCTCAGAAAGTTTAGAATACAGTTACAAGCCAATGTACGTGGAGACTTGAATGAGATATCAGTTACTTCTCTTTGGCTGTTCTCCTCCTGGCACCATTTTGTCCTCTGTCACAGCAGTGCTCTGGCAGAACGCGGGCTGTCTCTGTAGCACTGTGTGAGGCTCAGGCACAGCCCTGAATATTTCTCTACAGAATCTTTTGGTACTCAGATATTGCATCGAGATGGACCGAGAGTGTATGAGCAAGATCAACAGCTACTGCCAGAGGAATAAGTGCAAGCTCGAGTACGCTGATGTGGACATGAGAGGCCCATCTCATGACCCTGAGTAAGTTCACCACGCACGCCAATGAACATCAGCAGTAGGTAAAACTGGGTGAAGACTGCAGTCAACAGAAGTTGATTTGCTGGAAGGGTGGCAGAGAGCTGCCTGCAAACACCGATGGGTGTGCAGGAAGTGTCATTGGGCACAAAGGGCCCATGGGAAACTTACCTCAGAGCTAATGGTGCTTTTTGGGAGCATCTGTTGCTGGCGGTTGTCTTGCATTGATGCTTTTTGTCACGAATCACCTCGTGAGGTGGGTGGATTGCAGCCAGCGGTTTATTTAAATAATTTAAGTGCTGTGGTTTTTATAAAGTTTTACAAAGTAATTTGGCGATTTATATTTCTAAGAGTAAAGGTTGGGTGTACATTAATTCTTTGGTTACCAGCATGTTTTTGTGTGGCATTTTTGAACATCTGTTACAAGAGAAGGGTCTTAAATTGATTTGCTTTTATTTGTGGAGACAAATGCCGAGGATAGAATATGTAGGGTTGTTTCTTGTTTGAAGACAAATGTACTGTCTGATGTCTGTTGTTCTTTCCCTTCCCACAGATCACAGATACCCAATGTCTATAATATTTCCTTCTTTTTCTTTGCTAGTTTGCATAAAGACAAATCTTATGCTCATAATCAGGATGTTTCTTTTAAGTGGTGGTCTCCTGTTGCCAGCCTGCACTCTGTGCTGTCTTATTCTCAGACCCTGAGCAAATTATTATCTGTCTCTCAAACCTTGATCTATCATCTTTTTTTCCTCTCATGCAATTCATACTTCAAAAGGGATTGCATGGGACTAATAGAATGTGTGTACAAATTCAAATCCAATTAATTTCACTTTTACATTTTTTTTTTGTACTCTTATATTAAAAATATAATTCAACCTGCTGCCTTGTATTTGTGGGTGATGTGAACTATGATAGTGTTATCTAGGAAAATCCTGTATGGCTCAGGCTCTTCTGAGTAGAATGCAGTGTTGGGCTGCCATAATAAGCTGACCCTATCAGGTGCCTCTGACACTCATTCTCAACAGACAGAATCGGAGGAGCAAAAGTGAGGAAAAACTGGGGAGTTAAGAAAACTGAGGCAAACTCTATGTGCAAGCAAAGCAAAATAAGGAATTCACTCACTGCTTCCAATCAGCAGGCAGATTATTAGTCAATCCCAAGAAAGTAGGTCTTCATCACACTATTGGCTGCTTGGACCCACTTCATCCTCCTGTCTTTCAACTTTTTTTGCTGAGTCATACGGTATGAGCTGGGATAGACTTTGGTCAGTTGGGGTCAGCTGTCCCCTCCTAACTCCTTGTGCACCCCAGCCTCCTTACCGGCAGGGTAGAGTGAGAAGCTGAAAAGGCTTTGATAAACTGCAAACATTACTCAGCAAAAGCTACCTTGCCTTGTAACGATGATGACCTCATGCATTCTTTAAGAATTTTGCTTTTAGAAACACTACTAGAACTAGTATAGAACATGCAGTTGTGGTTAGGAAGATGTTTTTTAAAATCTTTACTATAAGGAACTATGGTAACTAGGAGTCAGATATAATAAAAACACATGATATGGTATGGATATGGGCATTTCTTCCTTGATTGTTTCTTTTCCACCATGATAATCTTTCCAACTATAGCACCTGTAAAGTAACATCTTAACTGCGCTACTCTTCCAGCTGTACAAGCAGGCACGTTTTTTGTGCTCACTGCAGGCACTACTGGAAGGTAAGCATAGTGTCATTTCTGAAGGCACAAAATCAAATTTAGCTAATCTTTAGCATTCTCATACACATCTCAGCACCATAAAACTATGAATGCTCAGATACCCCCACAGCTAATTTAGTGCTTTGTACATATTGAAACTACATCTGAAGAAGTTTTAAAATACATTTGAGACAAAACTTACCGATGTTACAGGGAAGTTTCCTTTATTGCAGGTTTACAGTTGTGGTTAGAATAGATGGTAAAGAGTATGGTGCAGGCACTGGTAAAAGTAAGAAGGATGCAAAAGCAGCAGCAGCAAAAAAAACGTGGGACATGATTGTACAAAAGGTGAGCGAGCTGTATGATTTATGTTTATTTTGCTAACAGTGGTTGAAAATGAATCTCTGAAAGTAGCAAAGAAGTTATCATTGTTTAATTTAGAAGAGATT
Source organism: Centrocercus urophasianus (assembly GCF_019232065.1). Lineage (NCBI taxonomy): Eukaryota > Metazoa > Chordata > Aves > Galliformes > Phasianidae > Centrocercus > Centrocercus urophasianus. The sequence goes on along the minus strand of NW_024884142.1, from coordinate 72,139,007 downwards.
CCAGTTACTTATGTTGGTTTTGTTTTGTCGTATTCACTGTTTTTCTACTTGTTATTTTACCACTTAATTGTGTTTATTATTCTACTATAGGGTAATATCAAGAGTACTCCTTTTTGTTTGTTTGTTTTTTGTTATAGAGAGATGAGGTAATTCATTTGTCTTTAAGCTGCCTTAGCATATCCAGAGTGGACAGCGTTCCTTTACTATCTTGGCAGCTCTTCTGTATGCAAAGTCCTTGGAACACATACAAGCTACTATTCAGTGTGTGTTGCCATTTTCTCTTAAAATGGTTTACTTTCACTTGATCTGATTAATTCTTCTTGCCATTATGTTCTTTACGGTACAACTGGTTCTATATTGTCTTGATTTATTTACATTTGTAAATATGTTGATTTTTACGTGCACAGGAGCAGTTGCGGCCCCTGCAGCAGCAGCAGCTTCCTGTTGGCACCCCTTTTCTTGGTTCTGGTCCTTACATTTTTATGAGACATTACACTGCTTGTTCCCCGCCTTTTGCTAAAAGAGGTGGCAGATACACTATTAGGTTGTTACACACCCTGTTGAAATGCTTTGAAAACTTATGATTGTTCTGAAATTCAAAATTGTAATGATTCTGGCTTGTGGTGACTGTCCTCTGTCATGTCCAAAGTTGCACAACAATACAAACTTGAAATTTCTTAAAAGTGTTTTGGAACGCTGGCAAACCTTGCAGCTGTATTAGTTCTCATGTGCAGCATATATTAAACTACTTACTAAGCTGAAGCTTTTAAGTTATCTATTGTATTTGCCTTATAGCAAGATAGTCCTTCGAGTGTGCATGCTCCAGATCTAGTGACATCTCCTCCATCTGCGGATGTGCTACCTCCATTTGACTACGTCAGCCTGCTAAATAAGTACTCACAAAAGACATTGCAGCTAGTTGACTACAACAACATAAACCGTTTTGGAGACGCCCATGCTCCAATGTAAGATGTACTTAGTGTTCTTTCTTGCTTTTAATACTACTTTGCATTTTCTAACTTGTCATTAGGTAAAAGCAAAGATTGATGGGAGCAGGGGGATACCATTAGGAAGACTGATTTTAATGCAAGGGATGGTACAAAACAGTCTGAGGCTAATGGGATTGTCAGTGCTGCTCCAAGGAACACTATGGGTTCAGAAGCGTATCTGAAATGCTTGTACACCAATGCATGCAGTATGAGGAATGAACAGGATGAACTGCAAGCTTTGGTCTTCTCCCAAAGCTGTGATCATCAAGACTCAGTGGGATAAGTGCTGTGACTGGATTGCTGGAACAGAGTGCTATTGGCTGTTCAGAAGGGCAGGGCATAAGAGGATAGGCTAAGAGGACTGAGTCTGTTCAGCTAGGAGAAGAGTTGGACTGATACCCCATTTGGAGTAGTGTGTCCAGGCCTAAGGTCCCCAATACAAGAAAGATGTGGAGCTGTTGGAGCAGATCCAGAGGAGGGCCATGAGGATGATCAGGTATTAGAAGGAAACTTTTACTCAGAGGGCGTTAAGGCTCTGGCACAGCTGCCAAGAGAAGCTGTGGGTGTATATCCCTGCAGGGTCTCAAGGTTGGGTTGGATGGGGCCCTGGGCAGCCTGAACTGGTGGGGAGCAGCTCTGTGAGGGGCAAGGGGATGGAACTGGATAATCCTTATGGTCACCTCCAACCTAAGCCATTCTATGATTTTGTGACACAATAAAATGATAGACAGTATTGACAAACTATCACTTGGTTGGTGCCCTGGCACCTCTGTGGACCTCAGCATGTATTTCAAGGACCCCTAGGAACCAAGTGTGAAGAAGACTGCCTGTGTCTCCATACGCACTGTGGTCAGTGAGTTGTGCAGACATTCCAGTTAATGACAGCTGAGGGGTGATAATATATGTGTGTTTAAGATGTCTGGAAGATATCTGCTGGAGAACTTTGTTTGCAAAATCAGTCGTTTTAAAACTTGCACGATGGGTAACTTGTGATTGTGGGCACCTATGATAAGATGCTTTGAGTAGTTCAACCTTAAAAAAATGTGTAAATAAAATTATTTATTGTTACTAGTTACATTAAACATACATTGGAAATTCACTCCTGAAGGTGCATATATCAGGTTTCTTTTCTATAATGTCAGTTAACTGTAGTGTTTAAAGTCATTAAATTAAAACTTGTAATATAGGTTGTAAGGAGATTTTATTCTCTGTCATATTTTACAGGTATTCTTGTAGCTGTACAATTAGTGGTCATGTATATGGAAATGGCACTGGAAACTCTCTAGCTGCTGCAAAACAAGCTGCTGCAAAAGAAGCATATAGAGTGTTACAGGAGCAAGAATCTTCAAGAGTATGTGCTATAGCTTGCCTTAAGACTGAAGTTAAATTCTTTAATCCCTTAAACAAATTTCTTTATTTTGTATAAAAACATATTCTGTAAATTCTGCTGAAGGTGGAAACAATCCACCTTATGTTGGTTGGGCTGCAGGATTCTGTTGGTAAAATTTATCAGGTTTTCTGTTCAATTGCTGGATTAAAAAATCTCACAGTTGTTATGTGTGTGTATTTCAGAAAATGGTCTGATACATGCATCCTTGAGTGGCAATGTATATTAAAAAACAATTCTGACTCCTCCCTATTCTAATATGCCATTTTTCTGTTCTGTGAAGTCACAGAACGGAATTGTCAAGCAGGCTGGCCATAAGCATAAATCTGCTGCCTTTTGTTGGATCATTAATCTTTGAAGTGTGAGAATGGCAAAAGCGGGAGTTAAAATCAAGAGCTGACTCCTGTGGTGTCCCAGGGATGATTCTAGTAAAGCAATTGCTAACGCTGTCCTTTAGGAAGCAGAGCTGTTGTCTGACAGCCATTTTATTTCCATACATGCTCAAAAGCATCAGAAATTGAATACTGATCCCAAATCAAGCTGTTAACAACTGCCACTTAGGACCTTCCTCTTAGAAGGGTATGTTTTTGTAGCAGGGATTCTTTAAGTGATTTTTTTTCAACTATTCTTTTTTCCCCCCCCCGTTTTTCAGCCGAGAAGTGAAAACTCTAGTTCTCTGTTTTGTGAACTTAGTAATTCCGCTGGAGGGCAGAGTCAGTCTGAGTCATGGTAAGTTGGGTTCACTGGTACTATGACAATAATACAAAACATTTACTGATTTTTAGGGGCTCATGTGATCTGATCCAAAAATACTGTCATAGTTTCTTTACTGAATAGTTCTACCACATTTTTACTGCAACATAAAATGAATAAAGATTCTCCTACCAGCAGTGTTATTTCATGACGTTTCTAACATTTGTTCTTCTATTGTGACACATTTGTGAACGTAGTATAACTCTTTCAGTACTTTTCTGTACTCAACAGTGATTTCTTTTATTTATTTTTTCCTTTTTTATTCTTCGTAAATCTTCATCTCTTCTGAAGAGAAAATTTGCTTACAAAAGTAAACGAGCATGTATAATCTTTTGTTTGCAATTTCAGAATCTTATGTCAAGCCTTTAATGCCTAGCAGTTAATTTGACAGTAACACCATTACCACTTTGACATTCTTTGTGGCAATGTAAAGCAGTGTATTCTTAGCTGGCTGCACTGCTTTGAAATAAACACCTCTATTTCATTTGTTTAATTAAAGGATGTCATACTTTTTAGATTTTGTAGAAATGGAGGAGTATATTATAATGTTACTGTTTTTACTGGCTCTCCTGATAAAGTTTTGCAGTTTAAAACAGTTAAGACTGTTCACATACTTTCACAGGTCTTTTAAATAAAAGCTGGCTTTATTTCTATGCTTCATTTTTCACTGCAGAAAGTTTGTTGTTTTTGTTCATGATTACATACTTTCACTTAAAATCGGATTTGTTATTTTCCATAACAGTGAAATTACCTTTAGAGACTCAGCTACAAACTTGACAGAAAAAGCAAAAGACATGTCACTATCTGAAGAGCCTACAAATTCTCGGGTATAGTATAAAAATAGTCTTCATAATTACATTTTAGTCTCTCAATAGAGCAAGAATTGCAGAATATCCTGAGTTGGAAGGGACAGTCCTCAAGGATCAAGTCCAGCTCCTGGATCATATAGCACCACCTAAATTCAAACGCTGTATCTGCTCTGAGCAGCCTGTTCTAGTGCCGGACCACCCTCTGGTGAAGAACGTTTACCTAATCCCCAGCCTGACCTGATACACTCCTGAGGCAGCTCCGTGCCTTACTCAGGGGTTCTGTTGCTGTCTCACAGAGCTCAGCGCTGCCCCTCTGCTCCCTGTTAGGAGCTGCAGCCACCATGAGGCCTCCCCTCAGCTCCTCTACTTTGGGCTGAGCAAACCAAAGAACGTTAGCTGCTCCGCACACGTCTTGCCCTACAGACTTTTCACCATCTCTATTGCCTTCCCTTGGACATGTCACTCTGAAAATAATGCCTCCTGTTTATTTTCACAGAAACTGCTACAGGTAGTGCAACTGTGCTCTATCTGATGGAGCAAATTCTCAGTTACGAAACTGTTTTCCAATACAGTCACCATCATTAGCTGCATTTGTGCCAGCAGTGAACTAGAGCCTGCATGCCATACTTGTAAAAATCTGCACCAGTAGAGGGGACCACTGCCTTTGTCACTAGTGCTGAAACGCACCACCCACCACCCCATTGTGCTTATATCCATGGTTTGGTCTCCAGAAATGTCCAGCAAGCATCAGTGAATGCCAATGGGTGCAATTTTTTTTCCACATGGAAGAACTGAATTAACACATTTGCTTTGTATGTGCTTCCATGTCAGATGCCGTTTTGTCAGACTGCCCCTCTGCTGTCATTTGTCACATGGCAACAAAATTTAATGGAATACTGTCAAAAAGGTTCAACCTCTACTGTTGTACCATCAACATCTGCTTCTGATGCCATGGGCCAACATAATAAAATAAGAGGTATTACTTTTGGAGCAGCCCTTGCAGTTTGATGTCCTTCATATATCATGGCACTCAAAACTGCACCCAGCGCTGGAGGTGAGGCTGCACAGAGCAGAGCAGGACAATCCCTCTCCTCGCCTGATGGTAGAGCTGGGCCAGAGGCGCCCCAGGGTACAGTTGGCCCTTTGGGCTGACAGTACACTGCTGACTCAGATTCAACTTGCTAACAACCAGAACCCCCAGATCCCTTTCTGTGGAGTTGCTCTCAAGCATTTTTTCTCCCAGACTGTACGCAGATCCAGAGTTACCCTGTGACAGGTGCAGGATCCAGCACTTGCTCTTGTTAAATTGTCCAATCCTTAAATTCTAAAGATTTTTCTGCAAGGCCTCTCTACCTTCGAGGGAGTCAATAGGTCCTAATTTACAGAAGGATCACAGGACTTTACTTCGAGTCCTGCGTGTAGTTCATATTTGAATTCTACTTTTTTTTTTTTTAATAAATATAAGACATTAATGCATTTGTAGGTAAATCTCGTATACTTTTACAGTCACGTTTTAACCTAAATGCAGTAAAAATATCCAGGCTATCTAATTTGACTTTGTTTCTTTTTTTCTGTAGAGAAATGTGCCATGTTCTGCTATAAAATCCAAAAGGTATGTGTGTATTTCTAGATTGCACCATTCATAAACTATATTTAAACCTACTGTAGTGGGTTTGTTGTTTTTTTTTTTGTATCCAACAAGTAAGTGCCACTTTTGGTTGGTATGTTTCTTTTCTCTTGTCACATATTAGAAAAATGGCTCACTATAAATTTTATTTTTATCTCTGTTAAAGAGCATTGGCACCTAATTTTAATAATGTGAGAAGCGAGCAGGAAAAACTGATGTCAAATATCTGCAGAAATAAGAGGGAGGCAGATGATGAGTATACTGTGGATGAAAGGTAAGAAGGAGTTTTTTCTAAGATGTATACAGCAATTACAGCGTGTGGTGGTCTAGGTTATTTATTTATAATAGAATGTGAGAGAATATTGCTGTAAATGTCATCTTCAAAGAAAATTGATATTTGAGATTTGTTTTTTGGAAATTTTAAATGTGCTGTGACAACTGACTTGCAATGATATTTAATGCTTACAAACAAGAGCGATTTGTGTGAGGATGAGAGGGAAAGTATCCTTCCAGCTTTCAAACAAAATTTCAACTGAAGCACAGCAGATAACATTGTCTTCTACTGGCACAGTGGTTATGGAATCATAGAATCACAGAATGGCCTGGGTTGAAAAGGACCACAATGATCATCCAGTTTCAACCTCCCTGCTATGCGCGGGGTCACCAACCAGCAGACCAGGCTGCCCAGAGCCACCTCCAGCCTGGCCTTGAATGCCTCCAGGGATGGGGCATCCACAGCCTCCTTGGGCAACCTGTTCCATTGCATCACCACCCTCTGTGTGGAAAATCTTCCTCCTAATATTCAACCTAAACCTCCCCTGTCTCAGTTTAAAACCATTCCCCCTTGTCGTATCACCATCCACCCTCATAAACAGTCATGCCCCCTCCTGTTTATATGCTCCCTTCAAATACTGGAAGGCTACAATGAGGTCTCCCCAGAGCCTTCTCTTCTCCAGTCTAAACAAGCCCAGTTCACTCAACATTTCTTCATAGGAGATGTGTAGAGAGATGTAGGTTACAAAGGTTAACCATAACATTAATAAAAGAAAATCTATCAGATATGCTGGTTTATGGCAGCCTATTATTGGTATTCTTCTTGATTCATCAAATTGCCTCCTTGTTATTGTCTATTATCTGAAATATTAGCAAATAATATTTTTATTTCTCTTGTTGTACTGTGGGAAAAGTTCTTCATCCATACACTTACTAAAGATGGAATAGCTCATGATTAGTTGGACTTGCCATCTACCTGGATTAAAACAAAAAATTGAAAGGATAGGGAGATGATATGAATTTGTCATCTTTTTTATCCACAGAATAGTTGAGGTTGGAAGTGATTTAAGGAGATCATCTCATACAATCCTCTGCTTGGGCAGGGTTATCTAAACAGACTGCCCGGCATGATGTCCTGACAGGTTTTGAATATGTTTGAGGCGGAGAGTTTGCTACATCTTTGGGCAGCCTGTTCCAGTGCTTGGTTACCATCAGAGTAAAAAAGTATTCCCTAATGTTTAGATGATGACTCTTGCATTCACTTTGTTCCCATTGTCTCGTCCTGGCACTGGGTACCACTGAAAAGAACTTGCTTCCATCTTCTTTGCACCCTTCCTTCAAGTATATATATGTGTGATATCTATAAATATGGGATTTCCCCCTGAGCTTTTTCTTCTCAAGGCTCTCAGTCCCAGCTTTCTTAGCCTTTTCCCAATTATCATGTTAGAAGAGAGGGTGTTTCTCAAGTTCAAATTACTTGGAAGAATACTAGGACCTAATTCTTAGAAATATTTTTGTGTTCTCTGTGGTCACTACTAATGCGAGGAGTTGATCTCCTTCTGCCTGGAGCAGGACCAAACTTAAGCTCAGAATCTGGATGAGTCTCTTATCCGTAGGTGTAGGCACTCAGATGAAGTACTGTGGGGTTTTTTGTACAAATTTTGAAATATTTACTAGAAGTAGGATTGGCATCCATTCGTTCACATTTCAGACGAGAGCTGTAACTACTGATTTTAGAGCTGAGTTCCCTTGTGGGTTTTTTTTTAAGAGTGATTCATACCTTTGTATGTATTGACTGATTGCGGGACAGTGACATTTCAGCAGATGTATTAGTCGTATCAAGACTGTTCTTTTACCTTGTAAATTTAGTGTTAATTAATCTTCAATTGGAGAACTCAATCTCTCTCTCTCTCTTATTTTTAAGATTTCGTCGGGAGTATAAAAATATAGAGCCTATTGGTAAAGGTGGTTTTGGGAATGTTTTTAAAGCAACATCAAGGACTGATGAGAGAACCTATGCAGTCAAACGAGTTGAGTTAATAAAGTAAGGATTGCATATCTGTGTTGTTTTTGTTGTTGTTCGCTTGTTTTTCTTTTATGACATCCTTAATCAAGTTTCTCATTATTTAGTTCTGTTATCTTTTTAGTAGTCTGTGGAACATTTAAGTGACTTTCATTATTGTCTTTCTGATAGATTGTTTATTTCTACATTAGGCTGAAAAGCACATGCAACTCTTCATTTTTGCATGCACTGGAATTATTTTAGGTGCAGCTGTAAGAAAGCAGATTTAGTAAGCTCTGCTTTCTCTGAACCCACTTGTACAGAATTTAATGAATTCTATTTAATACTGTAGTATGTGTTTAAAGCAAATTTGCTGCTTAATAAAAACATTGCAAGCAGCAATGTTACTTCTGACAGGACATCTTGTCTGAAAATCTACTTATCCATAATTCATAATGACTATAGTTAGGGGAAATGTATAAAAATGAAAGTAATACATTTTGTGGTATGTAATTGAAAAACACTTCACACATAATATGTAAGATTGACACCTTGTCCTTTACAAATCTCCACACAGAATAATGATATCAATTTTTTAAAAGGTAATTTTCTGTAACTGGTACCTGGTTGAATACTTCAACAGCAGCTGAAAAACTTGCACTTCTTTTCAGTAATCTATCCAGAAAGTTTCTAGTAATTCCCTATGAAATAGCTAACTTAAATTTGGAAATAGTCATCAATACAATATGTAACTGGGGTCAGTACTGAAAAACATCTTATTGATTCTTCAGTAAAGACTGCTAGTCTTCACTATGCAATTTAACAGGAAGTGTAGGTCAAATTTACTAACAGTTCATTGGGAAGATTTACAAACTTTTGTATAGGTAAACAAAACTTTTCCAGCATTTTTGAGTGGGGTTTTTCTAATATGGTTACAGCATTTTAGCAAATGAAACAACTGAACCAATGGGAAAAACAGAAAACCCCGACAATTTGTAATTACAGTTCTTACCATACAAAAACATTGTGCTGTTTTTCAAAACTGATGTTAAACTATCTGCTTACCACTACTTGACGTCATGTCTTTCAGTTAACTCAGTATTTCATTTTTGTGGGAAAATGCCGTTTGTTTTGCTTGTGATTTTTTCTCTTCTCCCAGTAGGAAAGTGAAGCGTGAAGTGAAAGAACTCGCAAATCTTGAACATGAAAACATAGTGCGATATTATTGCAGCTGGGAAGGGACTGACTGTATGATTTACCCAGAGTCAAGGTAACTACATGACAGTCATTTGCACTCACAGACTTGTTTGCCATAGTGAATTTTGTATAAGCAATCATCAGCCTTTGTTTTTACAATTCAAATTCAAAATGCACAGCTATAAATGCATTCAGATACTTACATACCTAGTGTAAGGAAATAAGGCACAGTACTTTTCAGATGGTTTATAGTTAAATACCTTCTTGGTGAATACTGCACATTTTGTAATTTTACCTTTCTCCTCTCTCTTAGCATACAGAAGTTGCTGAATCTATAGGAAAGTGTAAGAATGAAGAATTAAAGATATGAGGTTAGAATTAAAATAAAACTTTCTGGTAGTTGGCTGCCAAATCCCAGATTAGAAGTTTCCCTTTTTTTTTTTTTTTTAAAATCCCCTTTTCAGAATTACTGGTCATTCAGTAACTCGTAGACTTGATTATTTCTCTAAATTTGCATTTTAATTGTGATGTCTGTTTTTGTTGCAAACAAAGAGCTGTTGAGAGTAGATATACATAATTAAAAGCTCTTTCATTAGAAATAGTCTTCCAGCACTAAGAGTTCTGGGCAGACAGAAGTGAGAATTTTACTAGTAAGTTAGGTTATTAAATTTTCATAGTTTCTATGGTAAGTCTTCTTCATAGCAATGCATTTGCACTCTTTCAGGTAGGTCACTGCATACAGCCATAAAATATCAGCGCATTTGAAATTATGCTTGGTGTATATGTTCAGTGCATTCAGAAAAAGGGAAATGAAATGGGCAGTTAAAAAAAAAAAGTTTCATGTGAAAACTCAGCCATTACTGTCTTGGAGTCTCAACATCACTCATGCATTTCAAATGATTACTGGATAAAAGAAAAACTCCTCAAGGCTGAAGCTTCAGCCTGGAATTCCACTTAGTGCCCTGACCTCGAGGAAGTGTTTCCTCCTCCTCTCCTCCATATTGTCCTTTTCCTTCTCATCTCCAGTCTTATTCTATGGGCTGGTAGTTAGGGAACACTTCCGGAAAGTGTGAAGCTGCCAAATCCATGAATGTATTTCACTTAGACTTCCAACTTTCAGACTCACAGGCTTATCATACAGTCACAGAATGGTTTGGGTTGGAAGGGACCCTTAAAGATCACACAGTTCCAACTAACCCTGCCATATATAACTTGATCTTTCAGTACATCAAGTTGCTCAAAGCCTTGTCCAATCTGACTCTGAACACTTTCCATGTATGTAAAACATGATCACCCCTTCTTTAAAGGACTAAATTTGAAAGAATATGATCATTTTGTGTAAGAGGGGAAGATTAATGCTGTGCGTAGTGGACCAGAGGTTTGCAGTAGTTCCTTGAGGGTGAGATGCGACTCAAGTACAGTGCTATTTCTTCCTTTATAGGACATTCTTCTACATATGGGGGAGGACGGGGGAGGGAAGAATTGGGGCACTCAGAAAATTTTCAGTGTGAACAAGGAGGTGAAGAGAATCTTCCACGGCTATGTAGCAACTGAGTAAGGATTGCTTGTTTTGGAAAGCTATGTGGTTAGATCCAGTACACCGTGGTATAACGTCTTTTAAATCTAGAATAACAATTAAAAAAAAAAAGTAGATGGCTGGGTTTTTTATTTCTTTGTTTTTTACCACTGGGAAAACATGGGAATCATTGATGCAGTGGCTTAGGAAGAATTGTATCTTGTCAATTTTAATATGATATATATATATATATTTTTTTTTTGCAGTAAGAATTCTGTCATAGCAGTTCCTTGCCTCTTCATCCAAATGGAATTATGTGAACAAGGGCCATTGGAAAAATGGATTGAAAATAATAGACAAAACCAAAACTATCATGAGATGGCACAAGACAAATTTTCACAAATACTGAAAGGAGTGGACTATATTCATTCTAAAAATTTAATTCATAGAGACCTCAAGGTAAGTAGAGTAGGAAGTTAATTTCTAAAATCTTTGAGAAAAGTAGTATTTATTGGAAGTTTAGAAAAACGTAAATTGTTCTAGTCTTTGCTTACTCTATTATATACTCTAGTACCATGCCTCTTTTGATAATACAAGCATTTTTTTTCCCCAATATCTGGTTGGATGTCATTCTAAAATCAGGAGGTGAACTAAAGGACCTTAGAATGCAGTACTTAAGGAAAAAAAAAAATTAAAATAAAAAAATAAGAAAACCCAACCAAAACCAGTAGCCATCAGTTAACAGGCATTTTCAGTGTATTGTGTGTTGTTGGGTCACAAAACAGCCTCTTAGAAGAAGGAATACTAACCATCTGTGGTAATAAAGCAATTAAAAGAAGGAAGATGTGAGTCTAGGAAGTTGTCACTTGTCAAATTTTAAAGGGATGGTATATCCTTAGACGTACTGTGTTTGATAAAAATTGTTCTAGTATCATGTACTGTGTACACATATTTGAAGGCTAGTTCTTTGGATACTACCTCACTATCTCCACAAGTGCATAACCATCCAATCTTAAGAAAATATTTTGAAAGGACAAAATTCCAAGCTTTCACTGCTTCATGTGCCAGCTATAATTTTGCTTATAGTTTTAAAACCAGTCCCTTTGTGAACAAGTTGTTTGAGTGGTGATGTTCCTAAATTCTGAAAATGCCTGTAGTAGATCACATTAAATATTGATTCAGAATATTGTTCTCATATAGTAATTAATTCCAAATACCTAGGGAGTATTAGAATACAGAGTTGATACAGTGATTCTGATCTTGATGCATATTCCATTCCTCTCAAGACCTTCTGTAACTTTAACTTCATAAACTTCTTGAGTTAGAGGCTGAAATCTTCTTTGCATTCACAGTGTCCTTCCAGATGATGTTCCACTCCAAGAGTGCCCACTCTTAGACTCTTGTCTCATGGGCACATACATTCACTATCTCCTAGAGTCCCTTTTTTTTGAGGCTTATTGCTACAATGCTGAAGTGAACCACAAATATACATTAATTTATATAGATATCTGGGAAAAAAAAGGTGTGCTGAATGCTTTGTCTCCACGTCTGCATTTCTTCCTTCTTAGTCCCACTTTATTTTCACCTCAACTCTATCTCCTGCTTTTCTGTATTCCTATGAATCTACTGCCCCAATCTTTCATCTATGGAAACTAGCTGTAATCTGCTTCCAAGTTTTATTTGCTATCTTGTCTGTCTGCATTTTAATTTAGGAACTTTTGTCCCAATTAAATCTGTCAGCTTAGGTGCTTGGCCATCTGAGATCTCCCAGAATCAAAGCTGCAGGATAGGTTCAAGCTTTCTTCATTCTGAGATCCACTTGTGCCTGGCATGAATGAAGCCTTCAGATAGCGTAGCGGTGAGACACCATAGATACTGTTAATAAATGCGTGTGGACTTGGTTATACTTGAAGAGAAGAACTGTGCTGGGCATCCTTGACACAAAGATCACTTCCTGTAAAATTTTAAGTCTCTCTCCCGCCCTTTTAGTCCACCAGATTTTCTTTGAGTAAAAGACAGGATGAGGCTGCTTGGTTTTGCTTTAATAACACTCAGAAATACAGTTTACCATCTTTGGAGTGATAGATGTTTTGGAAAAATTCATTAAAAAAAAAAAATCCAATTCTATTTCATTTCCTTATGACTTTATCAAATTTAAAAATGATAAGCTCAAAGTGATACCTTGAGATGACTGTAGTAAGTCCCAACTCTGCAATTAATCTAGTACAGATAATCCTACTGTGTCTAGGGAAAAATCTACAGTTTGAGTGGAATTTCATGTAAACCTACATGCTTTGCCCAAGTGCATAAAATCCCAGGGTCCAGATTAAAGACAAAAATGCATTTGTGGGTATGACAGATGATATGCACACTGCAATTGGAGAACACTGAAGTGTGATACAGTCATGACACCTAGTTAAAAAACAGTTAATGTAGCATATGCTATTTCAAATGGAGTTTGAGTGTTTAAAAACGAAGTTAATTGAACTTTCTTGTTTCTTACCTCCCACTGATTTCTTAAAGCTTAATTTCTGTGAACAATTAGCAGATTTTTATGGGGAGCACTTCTGTGGTTGATTATGCTTGATGATAAACCTCGGTCATAAAATGTCTAACTAATTGACTTTTTTTTTTTTTTTTAAATATATCTATGTATATGTAGCCTCAGAATATATTCCTATCACATGAAGGTAAAATAAAAATAGGTGACTTTGGTCTTGTGACTTCTGTGACATATGACCCTCTGACTAAGAACAGAGGAACACAGTCATATATGGCACCAGAACAGGTAATTATCTTGCTATATTATTTGACTTATTTGTGGGTGTTTTGCATTATCAACTCAGCACTGGTTGTGTTCAACCTTAATCTCAGTACTAAACCAAGTTGCTTGAAGTTCCCTGATATGACTGTATACAAGTGTAACCTTACTCTGGAGAGGGTAGTCTACAACACAATGGTTTAATTTAGCTAACCTGCTTGTATAAAGTCTGACACTGTAATGTAATTTAGCAGGTCTGTAGCAGAAAGGGTTAAAGATTAATATGAAGATGAAGTAATGCTGGTCCTCTAGTAGGTGCCAATTTCTACTGATTTCAGATTTTGCCTTCAAGAAATGCTTTCCAGCAGGATTTCACAACTGTATTTTCTTGTGATCTTTGTAGTCTGGGGACAGATATGGAAAGGAAGTAGACATTTATGCGCTGGGATTGATTTGGTTTGAAGTTCTTTCTGCGTTGGTCAGTCATCATGAGAAAAATAGGGTATGTAATCTTTAAATAAAAAAATAGTTTTGCACTGACATTGTTTTGCCTTGCTGCTGCTGTCTTATGCTAATTATATGGCAAAAGGAACCTGTACAGCTACAGTACTGTCTCTATTTACAGACACAAATGAAGGGAAAAATGTCAGGCCCATTAATCCCTCTTACTTCAGTTAAAATGTAACAACTGAAGAAACATTACTGGTTTTATTTTACTTATGTTCTAATTATGTGCTGATTAAAGCCTGACTATTCTTAGGTATGTACATATGAAAATAGCAAAGCGAGTCAAAAAGCTAAAACACATACAAAAACAGTTCAAATTTCTGATAAAGCTTTTTGTTTGCTCAGAGTATTGGGAAAGAATATTTCTCAATGTAAAAAGAAGTCAAAAGTGTAAGAGTTTATTCTGTGCCATACTTTTCTTTACTGCTGAGTGGGGGGGAAAGAACAAAGTCAAAACATTTGCAGGTTTTCAAAATGAAAACAAAAGTGATATGAAATATATGGCTTTCTTCCAATTGAAAACAAAATGGTACTTCCACAAAGAAAACAACGTTACTTAAACTTTGCTTGAAAATGTATCTTTTATGTGTGTTTTTCTTTGCATGTTTGTAGTAGAACAGCATGTATGCTCAAACTTACATATTTGTAATATAAGGAATATATACATATAAGATATAAGGAATGTAGATACTGAATACCTTGTCCAAAGTAATTATTTTTTAAGATATATGCATGTGGCTGGACCCAGAGGATCATGCACATTGTTAGCCGACTCTTTGCTAATATAAGCAAACCACATCAAAGTATCTTGACTCACAGATTCATGGTGGTTCTGTTAGTCTACTTTGTCACATTTTCTAAAGACACCTTGTGCCTGCTTACAGCCAACTGCAAACATGTCCCCAGTCCCACGGTGTTCGAAGGGCCAGACTAACTGGAAACCCTAATGTGAAAAAATAGTTGTTACCTAGCAGTAGCGTTTGAAAGCATATATTTAGTAATCCTCAGCCTTGCTTTGAGCTCCACCTAGCATTTTTTGCAGTGACACAGAAACAACTGTGTAATGCTGAACAAGGTAAAAAGGAGGAAGCACGCCTGCTTGGTTTGCCAGTAAAACATCCAAACACTGTCGAAGTGGGAAACTGTCTTCTCACATTGTGTGTGTTTTTTAATGTGGGCAAGAAGATACAAAACCATTACTTTTAAACTGAAAAGAGAATGATAATGGCTATGAATTAGAGGTTTGCCAAAACAAATGCATCACTGTAGATTGTGAAGCTTTTCATCTTACACAGGGACAAGTATATAAATAAGACAAAATGGAGTACAACCAAATGACAAACTTCCAAACTTCTGTAGTTCCTTTTAGAAGCCTTACTTTATATTCTCTTAATTACTTCAGTAAATGACATGGGTGATAAAATGAGGTAAAGTATAATTAAGGAAAGCATACTGAAAGTTTATCTTGTATGAATTTCAGATATGGGAGGATGTTAGAGATGCTAAACTTCCACCAGACTTCACCAAGCAATTTCAAATCCAGGTACGGGATTTCAATGCATTATTTCAGTTAATTTATTTACACAATCATTAAAAAAAAATTACTCAAACTTTGTCTTTTTGCAGGTACCCATAATCAAAAAGATGCTTTCAAAAGACCCCTCAAAACGATTCTCTGCATCTCAAATACTCGATATTTTGAAGTCTGTTGATAAAGACAACTCACATAAAGCTTATAGTCACTAAATGCCATTTTAGAAGGCTTTCAGACTGTGCTGTCTCGTGGCCTGTGATTCAAACCTTTCTGAATTGCTCACAGTGATGTTTATATTAATTACTAGACTTCTTCCTTTTAAGACCAGAGGAGTCAGTGTGCTTGACTGGAAAGCCTACTTTTTGCAGAAAAAAAATAGATACACGTGTGGGTTATTCTTGACTGAATTTTACTTCTTTAAGGTGAACTTTCTTCTCACTAGGTACTTCTTGAAATACCTAGCATCTTCACTATTCTAAAATTTAAAACTTTCTTTTTAAAATCAGGTCTTCCTTGAACATTTAAGTATTTCTTTCTTTCCCAGAAGCTATTTGTTCTGTACTTCTGAAAACCTCCGTTTGTTTTTTGTTTTGTTTTCTTCTTTCTTATAGGAACAGGTAGGGTCCTGTTAATAAGAAATACTCTCCAAGTTTTCTCAATAGCAACCATTTAAAAATCCTTCTCAGGAGAGCACCTTAGACATCATCTCCTATACTGTAAGGTTTTTATCAATTATTATGGCATTGAGACATTCTCACGGATTACAGGTGTACTGAGTAAGGCCAACTCTGCTGGCCTTACTGTCAGCTCAACATAAGGCGTGAGCAGACTGACCATTACTGGTTACATACTCTAAAGATTTTATGTTTGACTGAATAAGAACTCTGCAGGGAAGAAAAAATGGGCAAATTATTCCTTCTGACTCATTTTTGAATAGTTTGAAAAGGTGCAGCTCATTGCTGTGGCACCTGCTGAATTCCTTAAAGGAAAACGCACTAAGACTTCTAAGCAGGAAAGTATGATATGCATTAGAGATAAGGCAGCATATGATTTTTCTCAAGTGTTAAACAGGTTGAAGGTGTGTGGTTGGTTAAAATATGAATATGTGAATTTTTATAGTCTTGTGGAAATTGTTGCTGAATAGCTATCTGATTTTAACATTCATTTGTATGAATTCGAGTTGTTCCCCCTCCCCTTATAATGAATGTTATTCTTCATAAATAAAGCATTCCGTTATTTTGGACTAATGCATATTTCCTTGCAGTACTCAAGATGTGGGAGAAATTACATCCTGATGCAGACAAAATAGCACCAGTTTTACTTACCTTTGACTTTAAAATTGCTCTTACAATATGAAAATTGATATAGGACAAATTTCAGCTGAATTTCCTTTGCAGTCTCTGGACAGAACATCCATAACATCATGGCTTACTTACTGATAGGTAATATTTACCTTGTACCAGTAGTTTTTGATAGATTTTATTTTATTTTATTTTTGTGGTATTTATATACCTCAGTAATACCTTTCTATTAGTGGATGTTTACAGTAGCAATTGTTATTCCCTAAGAATAAAAAAGAATATTAAAATATATTTATATTTAAAAAAAATTGAACATGCTCTGTGACCTGGTAAACACACATAACAGAATATTAGTTCAAATGATATTAGTGGCATTTCAAAAGCCTTGCCCTGGTCACAAACTCTAGAATAGAAAGAAAAAATAAACTGATGTTTAGTCACCCTTGTAAAAATGTAACTCCCCCACCTGTTTAACATATTTTGTCACAGAGTAATCAGTCCATATATATATCCTTTCTCAAACCTTCAATTTTATTATCAGTTGATCTTGCTCAATTGGGGACAGCATTAACAAAGACTGTGGAAGTCTTACTTGCCTTGAATTTACAGTAACACAACAACAAATGTAAAATTTTAATTTCTAATAAATGTTGCATCACCCAGAAATGAAATAAAAACAAAAACAAAAACAAAAAAAAAAAAACAAAAACAAACAAAAAAAAACCAACATAGAAATGCTCCAAAATGTGAAGTTCAACCTGTCAGAATTACTTCTCGACTGCACACTTTTACATGAATTCTGGCACAGCACTGACTTTTATTAAAAATATATATATATGTCAGAGCATACCAACTATACATACTTATCTAGAACTCCTTTCTTTAGAAAGGCTTTAGTCATGATCTGCAGCACTGTCTCCGGGGCAGTTTGAAGACAAATCCTCAGCATCTATGGGATAAGCAGAAAAAAAATAATGCCAGTTCAGAAGAGGAGGAAAAAAAAAGTTGCTAGAATTATTTGAAGAAGCCATCAACAGATTAAATAGAACTTAGGACTGGCAGATTATTAATTCCAAACTATGTTTTAAAATGCTGAACAAAAATGGCACCACAAATTCTAGCTTCTTTGGTGCAAAGAAACTAGACAGTGTTCTAAACCTGCAGCCTTTGTTTTCTTTCTTTGTATTCTTTGCACTATTTTTAATATCTGAATGTTGTTTTTTTCAAACCAATACCAATTCATATAAGAGCAGTATGAATTTTTTGTGCATATAACACCCTTACAGTGCCTTACAGTGAGAATCTGTCATCCTTTTTGCAAACCAGCAGCTTGGAAGGAAACTGTGTTACCTATGTTTAAAACATTCCCATAAGAAAGTAAATTCTCTGGAAAAAAACAACTAGTGCAGGATAGTTATATTTCCCTCACATGGAGGGAATCCTGGGCCTGGATGAGGGCTGAGTGCAAGCCATCAGACCATATAACGATAAGCTTCTAATGAACTAAAAGCAGGTAGCTCTAGGTTAGGTGTTGTGAAAAAATTCTTTACTGAGAGGATGATGAGGCACTGGAACCCCTGTCTAAGGCTGCCCAGATAAGCTGAGGAGGCCCCATCCCTGGAGGCATTCAAGACTAGGCTGAATGGGGCCCTGGCCCCTGCTCCTAAGTGGGTGCAGCCCTGTCCGCAGCAGGGAAGTTAGAACTAGGTCATCACTAAGGTTGCTTCCAACCCAAGCCGTTCTACAGTTCTATGATTCTGTGATAAGCCAACTTGCAAAACAGAACACAAAATTATTCAGGTAGCATGCGTAAGCTGATGGGAATTCTCTTTGAAAAGTGTTTCTGATAATGTTGAAGCTATCTACAATCAGCCATCTGCATTACGAAGGGCAGTAATGAAATGCTATCAGACCCCCACATCAAGAAGTTGATGGTCTTTGATTCTGGAACTCGGAAATGGAGAAATGACTTGAAAGAACAACTTCCACAGAAAGTGTGGGCATAGTTCTTACAGTTCTTATGAAAGCATTAAGGCTGAATATACACTGCATTAAGTCTAACTACATAAGCAAAGTAAAACACATACATGCATGACATTTACTCTCACCTTCATAGGTTGTTCCACACCAAATGCAATAGAAGTGTTGTTCTCTTAAATAAGCAGTCAGGATTTGTAGCTTTGCTGATACCTAGAGGTATGTACAAGGATTCAGTGATTAGGGGCTCATACAATGTAAGACAATTTGAGCTACTAGCACTGTGAAAACAGCTTGTTTAACCTTTTTCTATGGAAAAGCTACTGTAGTACTGTAAGTTCCCCACATTTGTAGCCCATAGCACAGGAATCCATAAGGCCTGGTTGTTGGCTCATCATTCTTTCCAGCTACAAAATTTTCACTGAAGATTTACCTAAAGTATTACCTATCTACCTAATAGTAAGTATATGATGTTTTGGTGGAATTTTGCACACTTCACTTTTTCACTGTAAGTCAAATATGTTACACTAACAGTGGTGTAATCTAGAGGTTCTCAGAAAACATGAATTTCCAGGGCAACGTTTTCAGAAATTACTTAGTGATTCTAAAGTTCATCCTGAGATATGTGGTGGGGCATCCAAGATCAAAACTTATCAAATATATGATCTTGTACATGGTGGCTAAGACTGTTGAGAATTTCATTTTGACTATTTCCAAAGATCAGCTTCAAAGCAGATAAGCAATAAATCAGTGTTTTAATGCTACACATTTTGTCATTTAATTATTGTAAAAGTAATTGCTCTAAGATGGCAAACAGGTCATTTACTACTGCTTTGAAAATTATATATATTATATATACACACATATACATAATTTTTTTTAGAGCCCTATTAAATTTCATTTTGAATCAAGCCATTCATTTAATTGCAAAACTTACACTTAAGTCTGAGCCTGTGCACTCCTCATCCTTGTCTTCTTCATCCTTTTGGTCTTCCTCTTCAGGTTGTAGCCAATACCAAATCTCTTTGGGTGCTTCAATATCCTTAAATAATGAAGGATTAAAATGAAAATTATCTGCCTCTGCAGGTTCTCTTAAAATGCTGCATAAAAATAATTTCTAATAGCTGAGATGTTAGGTCTCAAAACTTACTTGTGTAGTATAACGAAGAATTACTGAAGTTGTAGGGGGAAACTAAGTACAGCAGTCGACAAGGAGGATTATTCTCTTTTTTAAAATACAAGTAAATGCATGCTAATGTTAACTTTTATCAAGTTTAATTCCATCTATGTTTGGTACACATAAAGCTACACAGCAAATCTCACATGAAATCTGTGAGCAGATACTTCTTCCTAAATGCAGTTCTGTCCGTTGGAGCACACTGCTTAAAGACTTTTTATCACAACATCATTAGATGTTTTTCCTAGTTCACCTTAGATGAAGTTAATTTAAAAGAAACTGTCAAAGATAATCCAAGTTAATTCAGCTGACTTTCTTTGTTTGATGCCCCTTTGTCTGTTTTGATCTCAACAGAACTTGCAGGGCAGCATTTACTTCTAACTAACATAGATGGAAGAAAAAGACTTGTTTTATGCTTTCAACTTATTAAGTGGCAAAATTTTATTGAGGGACCTCAAAGGTTCCAACCTCTCTGCTGCAGGCAGAGAGTCACCAACCACCAGATCAGGCATGAGATCAGGTAGCAGTTGTACTGCTGTTACCCATGTTATTCCTTGCACACAGACATGGTGTTTTTGTTTGTCTATTTGATTCTTTGGGAATCTCACTGATCACTGATCTCAGTGATGATCCCCCATCTTCTGAGATACTGAAAAGCAGTCTGGGCATGGTTCTGGACAACCTGCTTTAGGTGATCCCAATTGAGCAGAACCATTGGGCAAGATGAGTTCCAAAGATCTCTTCCAGCCTCAACCATTCTCTCTGATTTTGCTCCCCACTTAAGGAAAACAGTCATTTAGAACAGCCTGACACTGGCTAATGCATGATAAGCAAACAGCACAGTAGTACCAAAGAGCAGGAGCAAACACAGGCAAACAAACATGGTTCCTCACAGAAGAGAACTTCCAGACACTCAATCACTATTTTGTTTTTAGCCTTTATTGCCAACGCACAAACCTTCCTTCCAACCCCCAAAAAACATATCTCACTTTCTGAATATCCAATTGCTGGCAAGCCCTCTGACTTTTTCGAAGGTCTCCCTCCATCTTACGTTCTTCTTGTTTGGTTTTGAATCTTATTCTGTTAAGAAAAGGTAGATAGCTAAAATAAGCAGACAAACAGTGACTGTCATCCATCTCAACAGCGTTTCAAAAATAGAAAATCCGCCAAGATTCTAGATGTACCACTTCCCCCAGACTACTGAATGCCAAATAAAGATGACCAGGACAATGGCAGAGTTATGAAGTCTCCACTGACTGTTTCTGTAGGACCACTGTGTATTTTTGGGGAATTATACCTTTCAGTTACACCTTCAAGACAGAGCTTTTGATAACACTGCACTCTGAAATACTGCTTTTTCACTAGGTTTCTTTAATCCGTGAAAAAGTGGCTCATTAAAAATTTGCAAAAGCTTTTAACCTTCTCTTGCCTTTCCTTCTTCACATAGAAAGGTGCTAATCAGGAGAAAATTAAAATAATAAAACCTGAAAGATTTACCCTGACTTTTAATCTGTTGCACATAAAATTCACTGCAGCAACAATGCTCTGGATTATCAATGAATTTTATATTAAAAATGACATGGTTCTCTGATTTAAAATGTTACAAATGACTTGAGAATTAGTATGCATATTGCTTACAGTGTTAGCAGTTATAAAAATAAATGACGCAGCATACAATTCCAGTACAGTGTTCACCTGCTCTTGCTTTAGAGCTGAGAAGCAATACAAGCACGTTTCAACTCGTACCTCCCATTCAAACAACACGCATAACTGGTAACTCTAGAAGAGTAACCAAACTAATGAATAAGAAGAATGGCTGCTTACACCTTGTTTGGGGTTTCCTTTACAGCATTTTACCTGAACTGATCTGCAGCTTGTTCATTTGCTTGTTTTTTCATGTGGAGTTTTTTTCTATAGTTTTCTAGTTTTTCTTCAGCTTTTCGCTTTTTGAATTCGTCATGACCAAGCCCACTTCTGCCTATGTAAGTACACAACAGGAATGTAAGCAGCTGAAAAGCTGTAATGTACAACTAAGTAAATCAGGAAATGTCACAAACCTGTTTTTATGTTCAGAGCAATAGGTTCAACAATGCCTTCTCCTGCGAGGGGAAAAAATAGGCAAATTTGAGAACAGAGGTCTTTCTCAAACTATGGTTGGTGTGGTACAGCCAAGCAGGCAGCTGCTTTTGCCATTAAACACATACATTTTCTTCAAATTTTGCTTAGTGCAATAGAAAATACATTAATGTACACTTAGTGCTTTACAAATGACCCAGTTGATTTGAGCCCCCTTTCCTTTTTCTCCTCATCTGCTCAACTGCTGTGTGCTTCTTCTGGGATGCTACCCCAGAGGAAGAAAATGATGTTGGTTTGATAGGTACAGCATAGCTGTGCTGAAGGCTGCTTTGTTACAGTCTTCTGTGGCATTTTTCATTCTAGAATTTCACAAGTTGAGAAAGATGAAGAATTACAAGAACCTGTCTGGGCCAGTTCATTTACTGATCATCTACTAGAGATGCACTAAACTGACATAGCAATTATTGATGTTTTGCTTCACTGGTTTTCTATTTCATCTAGCAGGCTTTCCTGTTGTGCACCTCTTTTCCAGACTCCAACTATAAATTCAAAGAGGAGGCTGATATTTTTTAAGCAGTTAGTTTTCCACAACCATCAAAACAACTTCTTAATGCCACAGCCACACACAGACAGAAGTGCATTTAGTGAGCAGCAAGTCCTGCTGTTTCCCTCACATCTTGCAACAGATGTTTTTATTTTCATTTCAGTACTTTGATCTCACCTTTTGTTCAGCCACGACACACAAAGAGTGATGGCTGGGCGCTCAGTGAGGCAGATATGGCTCTATAGACAAGGCAGCATAGAATCGTTAAGGTTGGAAAAGAGACCTGAGATCTCCTGTCCACCGACCATCAGTATCACTCACTAACACACGTTCCTTAGTACTACATCCACACGTTTGTGGACCGCCTCCCCAGGCAGCCCATTCCAGCGACCAACCACTCTTACAGAGAAGCTTTTCCCAATGTAGAACCTGAATTTCCCCTGGTGCAACCTGCGGCCATGCCCTCTGTCCAACTTAGCTAAGGACGAACAGAAGCACAACCTCCCTCAGAGGACACCTGAGCACAGTGTGCTGTTCGGACAGTGACAAACTCACCGCTCTTGCCCAGGGCCTGGCCACTCTTGTAGCCCATCTTCTGGAGCAACGCGAAGCCTTTGTTCTCGTTGCCTAAGGCGCTGCTCAGCACCAAGTCGCGTCGCTCTTTCTCTTCTTCCTTCACACTCTTCTGCCTGTTCTTCTCGTTGGCTTCCTTTTGCTTTTCCTCTTTCTGGAGAGCTTCTCTCACGCGCCGCACCATGGGCATCCCCGGCCTCACATCCTCCCTAAGGATGCATGACCCCAGCAAGCATTAGCCCACCTTTGGTTTTGGCTTTACGTGCTTACAATCACTGAGGATGAAACAAAAACGACGCCTACTTACTTAATAAATAAATCAGACATGTAATCTTCCTCTTCCTCATCCCCCATGGCTAGCACGCATGTCCTGCTCAGACCTGTTTCCTACAGATGCAGCCGATGAGCTTTCCTGCACACACGCCGCCTTTTTCCGGATGACCCCCTTCACCAGCCGGGGGCACGGCCACAACACCCCCCACACCCCTGCCCCAGCTCACCAGTCCAGCCAAGCGCTTGCGCGCGTCCGCCCCTTTCCCCGCCCCCCCCGCCGGCGCCTGCGCACTTCCCGCTTCCTGCTGCGCTCCACGGCCGGCTGTGCGCTGCTGAGGTGCGTTGTGGCTGGGCTGCTCCTAGCGTCTCTGGGCGAAGCCGCCCGCGTCTCCCTTTCTCCCCCTCTCGCCAGCTGGGCTCGAGCTGAGCCGCTGCCGGCGCCTCCTCAGCCCTAGCGTCTCTTCGCGGTGAGAGGGTGCGCTGTGGGGCCGGGGCCGCGCTGTGCTGTGCTGTGGGAGCGTGAGGTGCGCGCCGTTAGCGGCGGTTCTGCGGTCTGGGGGCGGCGCGGGGCTGAGGCGGAGCGGCGCTCCGAGGCTCCGGGCGGCCGCCCCCGGGCTGCACGATCGTCGTTCGTTCTGCTGTCGCGTAAAGGTGTTTTGAGGCGATGCACGTCAGTGATAGGCAGTGCCTCTGAAAAAAAAAGAAAAGAAAAAAAAAAAACAACTGGAAAAACAGCGCCTTTCGCTGCTGTCAGATGGGGGGCTGGTTTAAAGAATAATCCAGTTGTTTAATTGAAATCGTTTTGATTCGCTTTAAGCGTTTGTTGGGTTCGGCTACGAATGGGGAAGCCGTGAGCATAGGGAACATCCTGAGAATGCACGCTGTAGGGAGATGCTGGCTTACATAACGCTTCTCGGTGCTCTGCTCTTCCTGTTCTGCCCTCGGTCCAGTACCGCCGAGTTCAGGGTTCGGGTTGTGCTGTGCTTTTGTTGTTGTATTGCTTTGTTTTTGCCTTCTGGCTTTGTCTTCCAAGAGACAGTTGACTTTATTTTGCGATTTTAAAATATTTTTTTCCTCTCTGTTGTTGTTTGTTCCTCTCTCTTGTTGCCCCGTTCATCTAAATGAAGCTTGCTAAAGTTATGTTGCCTTCAGTGCTTGCTTCCCCCACCAGTGTGCTTTGGTGGTGCCTTGCACCTACCAAGTTCGTTGTTTGAGCAGGATCTCGGCTGTTTGACCTGTAGTGGTCTGCCTGCTTTGAGAACTGCAGTCTGCTTGTATCCTGGCTGCTTCCAGGGAGGCTGCCTGGATTTCAGAAGGCTCATCTGTCCCTTAAAGTGAGGCTGGGTGGGTTTAGGGATCCAGCCATCCCAAATCCTGTCATGCTTCCTGCCTCTCTCAAATTTGTGATGGATAGCAAATCTCATTAATATCAATTCCACCTCCGCACCTCTGACTCTTTCAGTTGCAGTTGAATAACTGTAGCCATCACAGAATTTCAATTGCGAAACTGTCTTGGGCTACAGGATAACGTCTACTGGTTTCTACTGGATAGGTGAGTTAGTAAGTCATCCTGTGATTCTTAATGATGTGTTCTAAGCCAGCACCAGTGAGCCTTATTTCTAGAAAATATGTGTTTCTGACTTCCTTAATGTGGTGGTGCTGCTGTTTGCACATGTTGCTGCTGGAGCTCTGTTGTGCCATGGAGCTGTGTTTAGTGCAGTGCAGGCCTCATGCTGTGCTGTTTCTGTGGAACCCATGCTTTGTGTCTCAGGGCATGCACATGTGAGAGAGAGAATCGGTCTGTCATTCCTGGAAGCAAAAGTTACTGGTTCCCCACCAGTCCTCGTGGTGGAGATTCTTCCTCACCTTGTCTGTGAAAGAGGTTGAGGAGGTGGCTGGATTCATGTCGAAGCTTCAGGAACGGGCTCAAGGTCTCAATTGGAGCAGAGTGAGAGCTGCACTTATGTGAGAGGAAGCAGTGAGAGATGTCTGTTAGCTCTTTTGTGTTTGTTTTGTTTTTGTAGGCAGGGACTTTAGTATATATATCTCGGCTAAGAGTTTGCCCCTTCAGTTGCCCATTGGTTTTCCTTTTGCAAGTAACTTTTCAGATTCCTGAAGCACTAATGGATGTACATGGTTGAAAATGAGTGGTTCTCATCTCGGACTCTGTAGTTAAGGTACATCTAAGCAGGCTTGAATCATGATTCAGTAATCTTTAAGTTTCATCTTCGTATTTTCAGCTCACTGGAGTTTGATATTGTTTTACTGTATTACATATTAATGTTCTAATTTTTATTTCAGAGTTTCTACCGTCTGTGATAAAACCAGAACTTAACCAGGCATGGAGCTGGCTCATAGTTTGTTGCTGAACGAGGAAGCATTAGCACAGATCACAGAGGCAAAGAGGCCAGTCTTCATCTTTGAGTGGTTGAGATTTTTAGATAAAGTGCTGGTAGCTGCTAACAAGGTAAATTGCTTTCTTTTTTCTGAAACGTATTAATTTTATGCTAGAGATAGTAGGTAACATCCAAGTTACAACTGTGTAATTCAGATGCATTTTAGTTTGTAAGTATTGAATTGTAGGTACTCACTTGGACTCTCTGTTAAAAGCCATTTAGTTTGGTTTCTGTTTTTCAGTGTTGTAAATGTTTGGAAAGCAAAACCTGCCTCTCCATTGTAAGGATTCTGGATGGGAAAGAGGATTAAAATGTTCTCTGTACAAGTAATACTGCAGTTTTAGTGAGTCATGTAAAAGAAGATAAAAATTACATAAAACAACAGCTAATTCTGATCATTTAGCATCCATTCCCACAGTTACTTGAGTGTATCTCATACCTCTGTGACACAAGCAATTTGTCAAATTATGTAGGAGTAGTGTGAAGTTTGCTTCAATCTCTTGTAGTTGTTACCAGGTGTTATGGGAAACAAGCTTTATTTCATTAATTTTTGATCCGTTAACAGACAGATGTCAAGGAGAAACAGAAGAAACTGGTGGAACAGCTAACAGGACTCATCAGCAGCTCCCCAGGGCCGCCAACGCGAAAACTCCTCGCGAAAAACCTTGCTGCTCTCTACAGCATTGGAGACACGTTCACAGTTTTTCAGACACTTGACAAGTGTAATGACATCATCAAGAGCAAAGATGATACTGCAGCCTACCTGCCCACAAAACTGTACGTTTGGTGTTACTTGGGGAAGGGGGTGGTTTTAATGCAGAGCAGTCCTGGATATTGCAGGAATATCTGCCTGTGTATGTGCCCTGTTAAGTTAAATTTTGTGGAACTTACATTTTGCATGCTCAGTTGGAGTCTGTGTGTGCTTGATCTAGAAGGAAAAAAGGAATATATCTGAGATTGTGGAGGGCAGGATTTGAAGGTGACAGACAGCTTTTGTCTGGAAGTTGGATGCTTTCCTCTAGGCAAAGGAGTATGTAATGTCTCTTTGCTTTCTTATGCTATGGAGAGGTTAAGCAGTTGAAGTAATGCAGTGAAGAACTTCCACTAGTTGTATTACTGGTGATTGGGCCTAGGTACTCAGTTTACAATGGAACCTGCCAGAATTATCAAGTGGGAGCATTTATTTATTGCTGAGAGAACTGTAGCCAAATAAAGAAGTTTGTTGTGTTTTGTTTTTTTTTTTTTTTTTTATTCCCCCCTCAAGCACTGCCTGTTTATATTCTCCTGTTGTAATGTAGCTTAAACCTCTCAAGGAAAGTCTGTATGCTTGGATGTGTCTGTGCATGTGTATGTGACCCTGTTTATCTTTGCAGGTAGCAGCAGCCTTATTTATAGTAATCGGTTAATACCACACACAGCATCTACTGAAACTTCTTCAGTGCTCTCCCATGGTACATGAGGGAGTACATGAAATACTCTAATGGTCCCCAGGTCAGGCCACCTTCAGTTGCTGTTATTGCACACCATTAGGATAACATCTGAAGTCACCTCTGGGGCTGATGCTGTCCTCCTTTTACCTGAAACTGTTGCAATTCTGTGGGGAATTTGCTGCTGTGTAGAAGAGCAGGGCAGGAGGCATGCCAGTCAAGCAGTGGGCTATAATCACATTGTAACGTAGTTTACCAAAAGAAATCATTTACCCAAGGATTTCAGGTTTACAAAAACCTTGGGGCAATTTGCATATCCTACTGCACTACACTGTTTCTCAAAGCTTGGTGATCAAAAACTGCAGGGAAAGAATCTGGTGATGTTTACAGTGTTTATATATCTGTATTCTTGCTTTCCTGCAGTAATTTATTCATCTTAGGTTTTTAGCTTGAAAAAAGTGTCTCATTCAGTATCTTTGAAAATGTATCAAAGATCACAGGGTTGTTTCTTTACCAAGCACCTGTAGTTCAAGTGCACAAAATCCTGATCTTGCTCTGATGTTTGTGCATGTTTGTCTTCTGCAGCTCACTCTGTAGATTATGTACTAATATCAATCCAAGCACATCTGTATTCAAAGAAGCTAATAACTTCCATGTTTTTCTTAATTAAGTACATGATTTAAATGCACTGTCAAACAACAAATATGATTAGTGGGTAATACGTTTTTTTATTCACCAGTGATGAATAAAACATTCATTTATACTTAAATTTTTGTCTTTAAATGTTCCAGAAAATGAAAATGCCTATGAATGTCTCTTTTTTAGAGCTGCTGTGGCATGTGTTGGAGCATTTTATGAGAAGATGGGCAGAATGCTGGGTAGTGCTTTTCCAGAGACAGTGAATAATCTTTTAAAATCTCTGAAGAGTGCAGAGGTGAGTTTTGCAGCATTTTCTGTATGTGGTCTTGATTCCATTTAAACTGAAACTCTCTCCTTCCAAAGAGGTTTGTTAAAATGCCTTCCCTGTAGTAAAATGCAAATTGCTCATCTCAAGTTAAACCTCGTGCATGTGGTGGCTCTGCAGACAGAGTTTAGAGTTTTGTCACATTAATGTTATTGTAGTTGTTTTATTGCAGAATCAGCAATTAAAATTGTAAAAGGGTTGCAGGAACCATTTGAAATACTGTATTAGGATTCCACTTGGGTACCCTGAGTAAATGCTTATGTTTTGTAACAAAAATGTTACGCTGCTTTGTGGGCAGGATACGCTGTAAGAAGAATATCATATAGAGGGAATGTGCCATGGGTTCTCAGTGGGTCTGACAGGACTGAAATAGCTCGGTTTCTTTTGAAATAAATGACAAGGTGCAGACTGCATAGATCTTGACTCTTCCTGCATATATACTTACTCCCTGTGAGTAATAAACATTTATAATTCCAGTGCTGGACTTAAAGCAGAGACTTCTATCAGTGCTGAGTGTAACAGTAGCTCTGTGTTCTGCCCAAAGAGTGCTTGTTCTCTGCAATACCCTGTGTGTGGGTGTAGCATGAAACTTGACTACTTGGGTGTCACGTTGTCTCATACGTTCTTTTTAGCTGCTTCTATTTAGTTTAGCTGCTTCTATTTAGTTCTTGTTTTTCTAACATGAGGCTGCAGCAGTTGGGAGAAGGACAGCAGCAGCTTTGGCTATTTGTTGAACTGCTGGCACTCTTTCTGATTTATGTGACAGTAGATGCCGTATTACCAGAACCAATTCTAATGTTTACTGCCATCTGCAAACAGCCAGATAGTGGTTGTATGTGACTTCAGTGAACTGTTATCCATTTTCACAAGTATACGCGTGCACGGAAATGAAAATGCACCTGGTACTTGGGTATAAGCACTGCGTCTGCATTTCTGCATAAACACCTCTTCATGTGTGCAGTCTCAGGGCCGCAGTGAAATCCTGATGAGTTTACAGAAGGTCTTAAACGGACTTGGAGGAGCAGCAGCTTCTTGTCACCGTGATATTTACAAGAACGCCCGGTCTCTGCTGACAGACAGATCTATGGCTGTGCGATGTGCAGTGGCCAAGGTGGGTGTGTTTCTACGTGCTTCTAGAAAGTCTTTGTGCTGTGATTGCGAAGTGCCTGCGTTTAAGCTTTCACCTGTTGCTTGTAATGGGAAACTCGATTGTTATTTGGGAAAGGTAAGTCCTTGCTAGTTTACATCAAAGGCTCAAATGCTTGACTTGCTACTTTGTGTATGCTGAAGTACAATAGTATTGACTTCCTCACTTCATAAGTAAATAATGAGGTAAAGTAAATTAACTGTGGTTCTCAGTGGGAGAGGTTTTAAGTAACAGGGTTCTTTTGTTCTGTTTTTCTTATACTTTTTATTTGTGTGCTAACCTGTTCCTGAATTCTTCTAATAGTTTATTCTTACATAAGTTTTATAGTGAACTTTGATACTCATACAAAATGTTTATTGAATAAACCTGACAATTGCACTGAAACTAAGAAGGACTTAGAAGAATAGTCTCTGTTGGTTCTCAGCAAGTTTTTTTTTGTTGTTGTCTTTTTTTCCCTCTTCAGTGTCTGCTGGAATTGCAAAATGAAGCAGTGTTTATGTGGACAGCTGAGCTGGAAAATGTTGCTACGCTGTGCTTTAAAGCTCTGGAAAACTCAAACTATGGTGTGCGGGTTGCAGTGTCAAAGCTTTTGGGAACTGTCATGGCTACAGCACTGATACCAAAACAAGCAACAGGTACAATCCTCCTAAATTACATTCCCAAACAAATTACACCTTCCATCCTATGTTGCATGATACAATGTTTTGTTCCAGTACTTGAACACCTGTAGTTGATCTGTTTGTCTTTTTTGTTTGTTTTTTAAACTCCAAGTTTAAAAAGAGGTTGAGCACTCAGATTCCCTCTTGTAGCCATACAAAAAAAAAGAGGAAATGGTCAAAAATCATTTGGGAAAAATAACTTGTTTTGTAAGTGCAAAACGAAGCAGTTAACTGAAATGTAGGCTGGATCTGTGTGTCAAGACAACTCTGAATTGATAATTCTGATTTTTGAGATAATTGTGTTGCTCGGGACTTTAGGATTAAATGTTTGCTTTTCTCTTGGCAAAAGTGATGCGACAGAATGTGAAGAGGGCTACTCTTGAGGAGGTCTTGGAACTCATGGCCACAGGATTTCTGCGAGGAGGCTCTGGTTTCCTAAAGAGTGGTGGAGAGATGCTCAAAGTGGGAGGATCTGTCAATAGGGAAGTGAGAGTTGGTGTTACTCAGGTTTGTGATAATCTGTACTGTTGGTTTTTTTTCTCCCTCAAATTAAGTAAAGTTTGTACACTGTAACACTTTCAGGAGGAGAACATATTCTTCTGGTGTTTTTTTGCTTATGGTAACTTGCAAGGCTAATTTGATTCACCTGTTTGGTGAAACGTATGAGCAGTGTCATTCACCTAAGTTATATTTTATTACTGATGTAATGTAACTATAGATTAAAATACATGCTAGAAAAGGCTTATTTGATCAGAGTGTCTTGGGTGGGATTAAAAAAGATTTCAGAAATTAGTATCCTGACATGCTTCTGCCCTTTTGTGTGCTGGATCTCACATCTCTCTGATGAGTAGTTTGCAGCCCTAACTTGTTAAACTGTGTTTCTTCTCTCCATGTGTCTTTCTCAAATAGATGAAATCTCGTGAATATGAAAGCACCATTTGTCTAGTAGAGAAAGATAGCAAATCAAATCCAGGCCTTCCCACTCTGACATATTTCTGCTGCAGAAACTTGTCAGAAGGCAGATTTTTTGATCTAAGGATATCTTATGAAATTTTTTTTTCTTTTTTCCCCAGTTTTTTTCAGGTGCATTAGGTAAAATGCACAGTCTTCAACCAGAACGTGTTCGTGTTGTTGCTGATATTTAGTTACTGTTGTAGATTTTTTTTTTTAGCAGTAATAGCTATGACTGATTTTACTAAATAACTAATATTAATAATTAGCAGTAGCAGTAAGAGAGAGCTACCCTTGGTGCTGGGAACAGTTCAGCATAGGCAGGTACTGGCTAAGTTCATCTTGTGTAGCCTGATCCAGGTTGCATGTAACTAACTGTTATTGCTGCCATCGTGCAGTATGCGTGTACTGCAGTCATTACTCTGCAGTGACCAAATAGTCTTTTCTTACTGTTTTAATTGAATCTGTATATAACTTCTGAATTTGCAGGCCTATGTTGTCTTTGTTACAACATTAGGAGGTCAGTGGTTGGAGCGCAACTTTGCTACATTTTTGTCCCATGTACTTGACCTGGTCTCCCATCCTCGTGCAACTCAGACCCACGTGGAGGCAGTGTACTCTCGAAGATGCGTGTCCTTCATCCTGAGAGCAACAGTGGGCAGCTTATTGGGGGAGAAAGCACAGATTGCTGCTGCTAAAGATATATGCCAAGCCATTGGTAAACAGATGAAGGCAGTGGGTGAGAAATATATTTCTTTGTTTGAGACCTGTTGAAATTGATTGCTGTTTATGCTGGATTAGCCTTTTTTACCCTTAATTCTACCGTGAGAGGTAATTCTATTGCTGTGGTAGAAGATAATTCAACTGCTTTCTATTTGAAAGATGATTGTGTAAAGCTTGCTTTTTAACCTCTGTTGGCTTTTGACATTGCATTTGCTAAGTGGGGGGAAAAAAGTGTGTTTCTGCAATCAATCTTAGGATAGGTTATACTGAAAGTTGCACGGCTGAAGAGCAGATAGTGCCCTTGTAGCTGTCCTTCCAGTACGCATCGTGAGATCTGGTTGGATTTTACTGGTGGCAAATAAAGATGTAATACAAAGACAGATATTTAAGAAGGTAAATGTGGACTCTTGAATATGTAAGAGGACTGGCATTTAAAACTGTTGGCATTTGTTTCTTAGAAAATAGTCAGTTTGAGATGGAGTTTGGAAAAGGGAGATGGAATTGCACAGCAGTACATTGGTTAAACAAGTGAAGGAGTGCTTCTTTTCTTTATTTCATTTTTTTTTAATGCCACCATCTAATTTGATTTTAAATTAATGTTTTAATGTATGGAAATGTAGTTTTCTTTGAAGCTTTTCCAGGTTTTTCTCATAACCATTTTTTCATAGGGGAGTTACATTTGAGTTTAGTTGAAACTTCAATGCTTATTACAATCAGAACCCTTTTAGTTCTAGGTAAAAATGTAAGAAATTCAATTTCTGAGATGCAGTGGTTACAGAAATTTCTCCTTCTGCCACCTGCTTGTCAAACTTGGAAATTCCATTATGTTTTTGAATGATGGGATGAGCTGCTTCATATATATGAAGTGTATTAAAAAAAAAAATCTATTACATATATATATATATGTATATATATGTATATATATACATATATATATATATGTAATAGGAATATATATATAGGAATTCTGATTCTTTGGTAATTCTTGTTATCAAACTCTGCGATTTTATATATATACACACATACACAGGTGTGTGTGTGTATATAAATTATTAGATGTATTTTCATTTGGTAATAATTTGTTCCCTTTACCTAAGGAGGATAGTTCGTTGAATTTGTACTGCATTAGCTGTGTAATTTTAAGCTGATACTCAAGTTCATTTTCTTTGACATGATTGTTGCAGCTTCCTTACCCCTCGAGGTATCCTTTTATCCTTTACCCTACTCTTCCTGAGACACTGTGTTAGATGGAAAACAAGAAATGGAACCTGTAGAATTAATTGGATAACTGGATAAATTTATGGTGATTGAGGGTTGTGGCTAATTATTAAAAAAAAATCTGGGTGTTGTTTTGTTTTGTTTTTACAGTTTTATTTTGTGTTTATGCGTGTAGAACTTAAATATATCAAGACTGCGTTCTTAGTTCCTTCATCTGTAGGTGTATACATAAATGCAGTTCATACATACTGTGTGTGTATACTTATTTTTGCTGTGTTACATTATTAATCCTATCTCTTAGTGCACTGTCATCCACAGTAACTTTTGGGTGCCTGTTTTACGTGGTCTTTGGATGATTGTTTGATTGGTAGCTGTGCAATGTATTTTTCTTCAGAACACGTTCACTGTGAGCAGATTTGTGGTTTTATTTTAATATTTAGGGATGATGCCAAAACTAAATTGTTCCTTTCTATTTTGTGTATGCTGTAATCTTTGTATGTGACTCCCTCAAATGGTCCTAAGCAGGATGCTTCTTTCTCTTCTGCAGAGGCAGTAGTGAATGATGCTAACAGTGAAAATAAAGCAGGAGCTGCTGACGTGGCTGCAAGCCAGCATGTAATGGTGTGTGCTCTCCAAGAACTGGGCAGTCTGGTGCAGAGTCTGAATGCTACTGCATCTCCTCTTATTCAAGAACCCTCTATTGGTACGCAGATAAGCTTGCACTGATTGAGATATTAGAGCGATGAATATGAAATATGATCACAATCTGTTAAAATAATTAATGTGTAAGAAAGAAAATTGATTTAACTGCATAGTGTTATTAACACTTCTCTCTTTTTTCTTAAGGAGAAAGGCAAAGTTATGAAATCTGAGTACTTCAATTCTGACATTTTAAACTTTCATGTTGTCTCTAATACTGACTCAATTCACATCTCAACTTCCTAAGAAGCATGTTGTAATTTTAAAACTTTAAATTCTTTTTTTATGTAGGTCTGTTGGAGACAGTAACATCGGTTCTTCTTCATCCCAGCATGGCTGCTCGACTTGCTGCTGCGTGGTGCTTGCGGTGTGTAGCTGTGGCATTGCCTTTTCAGTTGACTCCATTTTTAGATAGATGTGCAGAAAGACTCAACAATCTGAAGACCTCCCCCGAAGCTGTTAGTGGCTACAGTTTTGCAATGGCTGCTTTATTAGGTGGTGTGCATCAGTGTCCCTTAGGTATTCCTCATGCAAAAGGAAAGGTGAGATAATGAGGTTTGTTTGTGAATAAACTAAAATATGTATTTTTTTCAAGAAGTAATTGCTTTGCAAAATGTGTGACAAAGTAAAAGGATTGTTGAAATTGAACTTGTACCCAGCATGAGCATTGGTTGAAGGCCTTGTTTGCACGTTTGTTACTCCGAAAGTAATGCCTTCATAGAAATTACAACAAATACGAAGAGCGCAGTAACACTGTTTGATAGAGCAAATTCTCAGCTAAAAACACTGTCTCTCTTATAGTCACCATCATTAGTCATGCATTTTTGCCAGCAATGATCAAGAGCCTGCATTCTGCACTTGTAGAAATCTAAACCAGCAGAGGGGACTCACTGTTGCCACTGCTGGGATGCTCCACCCACCACCTCACTGTGTTCACGTGTACTGTTTGATCTTCATGAGCATTCAGCAAGCGTCAGTGAATGTCAGAGGGTGCCATTTTTTCCTGCATGGAAGAATTCAATCCCACCTCTTTTGTTTATAAGCAATCCAGTGTCAGATGCCATTCTGTCAGTCTGCTCCTCTGCTGCCATCTGTGACATGGCAACAGAATGTAATGCAGTATTGGTGGGAAGGTTCAGCCTCTATTGACATACCACCAAAATCCACCTCTGATGTTGTAGGCTAACATAATAAAATAAGAGGCGTTACTTTTGGAACAGCCCTCATAGCACTTGAGTTGCAATATCTACCAGCTGTTTGTTCCTCTCTCTCTTTTGAGCTTACATTGTTTGACATTTTTTCTTCAGTATTTATTAATTAATATTGCTGCTTGTATTTTTGTGTGCATAAGGCTAATTGCATGAAATGTAATCTGTTCTTTATGGAAGATCAGTTTAAATATTTGAGCGTGTTCATTTTACATATATTCAGTAAGAGGATTTGTAGTAGTGTGGTAATTTATATTTTTAAAATCTTTTTTTTTGTTATTGCAGATGGTGGTTAGTATTGCTGAGGATCTGTTACGAACTGCTGCACAGAACAGCAGGCTTTCCTTGCAAAGGACTCAAGCTGGATGGCTTTTACTTGGGGCACTTATGACTTTAGGTTGGTAAAAATAGTTGTTTTATTGGATTTTAATGTTTGTCCAACATTTTTGATTATCCACTGTAGCAAGTAGTCTTTACAGATCATCAGTACTGTATGGATACCACAGGAAACGAAGTCTTAGTTCATTTATTTCAGCTGTGATGTTAATGGTGGGGAAAAGTGAAATATTGGAGTAAGCTGAAGGATGGCAGAAGGTGTTGTTCCTCAAAATAAAACAAAAAAAAATTAAAAGAAAAAAATATCAAAATAATTTTTTAAACCCAGCGTTTAGTTATTTTATGAAAATGGAAAATTCTGTGACGCAAGCTGTTTTATTTGCAGTTTATTTCTTCTCCGAGTGTGTCCCTGGATAAGCAACAATACTGATTAGGAATGATGGAACAATGATACTTTAAAAGCTATTCAGTTGGCTTTAAAACAACAACAGCAAGACAAAAACACGAACAGCAACAAGAAAACCACAATCAAACTTCTGTTTGTGGTGGTGAGGCACTGGCACAGGCTGCTCAGAGAAGCGATGGATGCCCCTTCCCTGGAGTCATCCAAGGCCATGCTGGATTGGGCTCTGGGCAGCCTGATCTGGTGGGTGGCAGCCCTGCCTTTGGCACGAGGGTTGAAACTAGTTGGGCTTTATGGTCCCTTCCAACCCTAGCCATTCAGTGATTCAACATGTGATTGTTCATGTATATGCCATCACAGAAATATCTGAGGCACTATTTTGAGAGCTTATAAGTAGTTTTGACATTTGAATCAATTATCTTTTTTTAAAATTCTGAAAAATGTAATAAACATTTTAATTCCTCAGTATTTTGATCTGTCAGGAAACACCATTTGTGTTTTCTATTCCTCAAATCATCTCATTTTTGCCAAAATTTTTCTGACAATTTTGATTGTCCTTCTCCAGTACATTTTTAATGCACTTTCATTGTGTTTTTTATCTAAATCTTTTTCAGCTTTCTGTAAACCTGATTGTAGAACTAGTTTTCTAGTCAGCATCTATCGTTTATTTTTCTATCATACAAATAAGATAAGATGGGCTGAAGAGCTTGCCTTCAAAATACTGGTATAAAAATAATATTGGAAGTCAGGATGAGAAACAAGCATCAGTGTTTACGTCTTACAGGATTCAACGTATGGAATTGGCTATTCCCTAGTTTTGGTACAAATATCAACAAGCACTGAATCTTTGTGATTTTACTTGCAGCATTTTCAACGTACAAATGAGAACAATGAGGAAGAGAGGGGATTTATTTAAAGAAAGAAATAGGTTAAATAAAAAAAAAAAGTGGAGTAAGAGGAAATAGCAATTAAGAGAGCAAAAAGCTTAATGGCAGATTTTGCATACGTTGTATAATGAATGCTTTTATTAAACTGTCACTTTGTTTTCGTGTAGGTCCTTCTGTTGTTCGTTATCATCTACCGAAGATGTTGCTGCTGTGGAGAAATGTGTTCCCACGATCTCTGAAGGAGTTAGAAGCAGAAAAGGCAAGAGGAGATTCTTTTACCTGGCAAGTAACTCTGGAAGGCCGCGCTGGGGCTCTGTGTGGTAAGAATTTCAAATTTCAAAACTATAACTGGGCAGTAAAACAGAATCCCAAATATTATACAGAAAACTCTCATAGTTTCCCTTCTTTCATTGAAAATGAGTCAGAGTTTCACCAGTGGCCTGTTTTAGGTATGTAGTCTTATGAATGTGTCACATGGTCTTTGAATAAATATTTTTAGTTGCTGCTTTGTTTAAATTCTCGCAAGATCTGTATGTTCTGATTTGAAAGAAATTCACTACATTTCTTTTTGGAGTAAAACTCTTAACTACTTTGTTACCAGCCATGAGAAGTTTTGTTGCTCACTGTCCTGAGCTCCTTACTGAGGATGTAATCAGGAAGTTGATGACACCTATAGAATGTGCCATGACAATGATGTCACAGTAAGTAAAAAGTTTTTATTAAGATCTTGTTCTATAATTTCTAGAAACACAGTTGAGTTTAAGAGATGTTCGTTTGATGATAAAGTTGTTACTACTGAGAGCAAGTTGCTCTTCTAATCTGTGGGTGTTCTTGCTCTTTGTTCACATTTTTCCTGAAGCTGAAATACCGTAACTAATTTATTCTAATTCATGTTCTCAGATTTTAACTTATTACTGTACTATTGCTGCTTGTTCACACTGGGGGAAAACACTTTTTTGTGAACATTAGTACTACAGTCTTCAGCTTTCTCAAACTATGTGATTCCATGGCATGGGCTGAAAGGCTTACTGGAATAACTTTTTGTTAACCATGTTTTGAATTTTCAGTGAGTTTTTTTGGCTTCATGGTTTGTTTATCCTTGTGCAAGAGATGAGAAAGCTCTGATACTGGTGTACTACCAGATGTGAATCAGTAAACTATCCTTTTTCAAAATGTGCTAGTGAAAAACTTCTAACAGTTCACAGCGTAAAAGAATAAAACACAGTTCTGGGTCGTATTTTGTGCTTTAGTTTAAGTAGCAGTTCAAATAAGTTTAAAAAACCCTCAATTACTTTTAAAAAAAAAAAAAATCTAAATGTCTGAAGTTACTTAAGTAGTGCTGCTCACTGTGGATCTCTGAACACTATCTTCTTGTTTTGAATAGGGACAGATCATGTGAAAAAAAAATCTGAAATATTTTTGTCAGTAACTACAGCATTTCTGGCTGTCTCCTTTTTTTCTTCTCTTGATCCTGTAGCATTCCATCAGTAATTAAAGCCCATGGAGCTCATCTGAAAGCTAGTGCAGCTATGGTCCGTTTAAGACTTTATGATATACTGGCTTTATTACCTCCAAAGACATATGAAGGTATGGGTTGTTTTTTTTGATGATTATTATTAAAGTAAAAATTGCACTCTGTATGTTGCAGTGGCTGTTTGTTTGTTTTTTACTTCTTTTGATGTCTTTTTGGTGCTTGCTTCTGATGCAAATACCAAGTGTGAAATAGAATCTGCAAGAGTCTTGCACTGTTGTACATTTTCTTTATGTCATCTTGTCAGTTTAAATAGGAAGTACAGATATTGCAGTGTATCAGACTAACACTGAGTATGTAAGTTCTGGTTTTGTTTGTAGGATTGAGAGATATGGAGATCACATTCTCCATGTTTTACAGTGTTTTCCATCATTGCTTAAAATACAGAGGCTTGGGTTCTTTGTCTCAGCAGTAGTGTTGTCAGACTTCTGTTCACTACTTGTAGAATTGAGATAATGGCACTTGCTTTCATTTGGAGCTTCTGATCTGTAGCTGAAATGTTTTGGTTAAGAAGTAACAATTCTTTTCAATGTGTTGTAGGTTCATTTAATGCGCTTCTTAGGGAGTTGGTAGCAGAATTTACCTTGACAGACAACTCTGCTAATACAACCACGTCGCTCCTGAGGTCTCTTTGTCATTATGACGACAGTGTTCTACTTGGCTCTTGGCTTCAGGAGACTGATCATAAGTCAATTGAAGACCAGGTAATAAGCAAACAGGACAGTAAGGAGTTATCTGTGATATCTCTCTGGTTTATGGAGTTTTGCTCCTTTTTTCTGGGCATCCTTCAGAGGTTTGCCAAGTTGAAGTCTTTCCGTGCACTGCACAGTCTTTTGATAAAACTGCTTGCAGATGAGGTGGCCATAATATTTATGCAATTTGGGTGTCCTTGGTTAGTCAGTCAAACTAGTTTCTTTAAAGAAACAAGTCTTAAAAATCTCTTTAGTGTAACAATTATTCTCATACGTTTTTTGAAAACAGCTTAAGTTCTATTTAAATTGTTTTGTAAGGAAATTGCTATCAAAGTGCCAGCACTGCAAGTGGTGTTGAAGAAAAACAAGATGCAACATTTTAAAGGTGCAGCATGAAACCACATATTTAATTTGAGTTAATGCAGTGATGTTGGCATTATAAGGAATTTGCTATGCTTCTAGACAAGGCACATCTTTGAAACATAGGATTTAAAAAAAACAGGAAGCAAAACTTGTTATGGGACTGGATGAAGTTTTTCAGATCAGCTCCTAACACAGATGCAATTACCTTTTTTTTACATATGCTCCTTGAAGGCAAGTGGAGCTTTGGGAACAATTCATTGATTAGTTTATCATTTTCTGTGGACAAATAACTGTTCTGAGCATTGGCTGAGCCGTACCGTAGTAAGAATTTTGGCTCACCTTCTCAGAAAATTCCTGGAATAAGGAAGGGAACTGAAAATCTCCCTTCTACCACAGCTTGTTTAATAATGGCAAGGTTTCTAAGAAGGAAGCTGTACTGATAGAACAGATCAAAAAGCCAAGACTGATATTAAGTGTGAAAAATGGAGGGCAAACTGGGTTTTTTTAGAAAAAGCCTTCCTTTACTTTGACATGCTGATTTTTCTCAACTTTCTTCCTTTGCTGTGGTAGTCATAGACTAGACTTCAGTGCACTATTCAATGAGCAGAGCTTTCTGGGGAAGTCCCTGCACATCCTTCTTCCTTTTGTTTCCCCAGCTTGTTGAATAGTGTCACTCCTGGTGGAAATGAAAACCTCCAGTGAGTCACAGGAGCATCATGTACTTGGTCTTTTTTTTTTTTTTTTTTTTTTTTTTAACAATACCAAATATACTCTGTTTTCTAGCCTTTTAAGAATATAGACTTACTAGAGTCAAACTTTGTGTCATGATGAGGTAATAAGTTGTGAAAGTAAGCATTTCTTCCAAGGAAATAAATGACTGTGTTTCTGAAGGAATGATGGTTAGGAAGTATTTTCATGATGATAGACATAAGCAATTCTAATACTATTTCAGAACTTTTCTAGGTAGAGAATCATTACAACCAAAACTGACTTATTAGTATGCTGTGTTGTAACTCAGTACTCACAGTGAATGAATTTTATTTTATTTTTTCTGAAAAGTCAGTTTGTAGTTATGTTTCAGAAGCTGCTGCTGGTACCAGAAATTACATGCCTTTCTCTAATTTCTGTATCTTATGGGAGTCATAGTTTGTGCACTTATCCAGCTGTTAAGTGCTCTGTCAGGGATTTAA
Organism: Centrocercus urophasianus; assembly: GCF_019232065.1. Classification (NCBI taxonomy): domain Eukaryota; kingdom Metazoa; phylum Chordata; class Aves; order Galliformes; family Phasianidae; genus Centrocercus; species Centrocercus urophasianus. The sequence continues at coordinate 72,098,937 of NW_024884142.1, read as the reverse complement.
CTGGCTCTGTGAATGCTAATCTATGCGTGCCTGGGGATGCTGCAGTTGCTTTTAATTATTTGTAATGCAGTTTTCTATTCTTAGCGACTGCGTATGTCTTTGGTTTACCACTAGTTGAGAATTTTGTCTACAGAGAGATATTCAGAAGCGTTCATGTTATGTGGCATTTTTCAGCTTCAGCCAAACAGTGCATCTGGAAGTGGTGCTTTGGAACATGATCCTTCCTCTATTTATTTGCGCATCCCTGCTGGTGAAGCTGTACCCGGACCCCTTCCTCTAGGAGTGTCTGTCATCGACGCATCTGTGGCTCTCTTTGGTGTGGTTTTTCCTCACGTGTCTTACAAACACAGGTCAGTTTACATCTGTGTTCAGTTTCAGAATCGAATGCTTTACTTCCCTGCATCGTATCAAGTTTCTATTCTTGAAATAGGAATCCGCTTTGAAATCAACTGTCTCTAAATTTAGGTGTCAGTATTTTGCGTTCACTGTGTCTCAGGATTGCAGAATGTGTTTACCCAGTTGAGAAACAAGTCAATTTCCTTGGTTTATCAGTTTTGTAAATTGGGGTTAGGTGGTACAGACTGGATTTCTCTCCTCTTACTTTTTTTAACAGCAGCAATTTCTTTGCAGCCAAAACTCCCTGCAAAAATATCCATAGAAAATAGCTTAAAATCAGCCTTGAAATCACAGCAGTGGAATTCTTTGGATTTCAGCTGGTTTCCATAAGTGAGACTGTGTGAGATTTACACTAAGTGGTTTTATGCAAAAGAAGAAATAAATTCATGTGAAACATGAAAGAAAATATGCTGATTTTTATGGAGATACGGGTTATTGGGACTCTGTTTGTCATGTAATTTAGCTAAGTCGTTGCTGAGCACAGAGTATAGGCAGCTCTAAGATTCATTTAAGATGAAAATTATCCTTCAGTGCAGTACTGATGGAACTGAGTTTTTTTCTTTGACAGGTCAGTCTCATTTTGCAGTAAGCAATTGTAAGCAATAAGCCTTAAGTCTGTCTGATCTATATTGTTCTTAGCTAAAAATTGACTCATTAGCTGCTGATTTGTTAACTGTACCAACTGCTCATTATACTCCTGTTCTTGGTATCTCTGAGAGAGTATTCCTCTCATTAATGCTTCATGACATGATGTCAAGAAGGGAAAATAATGGGAACAACTATAGGAGTGTGTAGAATAACACTGGTTTTGAACGATAGTGCAGAGGCAGCGTTTTTCTAGTCCCGTCCTTGTAGTTTTCTAGTTGTACATCCAAACAGTATCTGAAAACCTCCCCTTGGTGTTCCCTTCAAAAGGGACAGTAAGCACTTATGGATAATCTGAAAGAACTAACAGCATCCAGAATGACCCTTTCTGTCTAAGTGGAATACTCTCTACAGCCCCTGAAAAATAAATTCTGTGACTGATTGTAAGTCTCTTTTGTTGTGTTTTTCCACTTGTTGCATTTTGGTTTGTATTTTGAAAACATCTCACTTAAATTATGCTCTTCTCTTTGTTTTAGATTGCAGATGTTGGATCACTTTGCTGAATGTGTCAAGCAGGCTAAAGGTGTTCGACAGCAAGCAGTGCAGCTTAACATCTTTACTGCTGTTCTTAGTGCCTTGAAGGTAAAACTTACAAACTTGTTCTAGATGCCAAAACTCAGCAGTTTAATTCATAGATTTGTATTCTGTATGAAAAACTGTTAGAAGAACATTATTAAAGCTACTACTTACAATTTTGAAAATCTGCAGGTTGACAAATCAGCCCCAGTGTGCAGCTGAAGGGCATGCTTTTTTAAGTGCATGATATGGAGCATGTGAGAGAATTCTTCAAATTTGACAGCAAAATTCTATCATTTTGGAGCAAAAATGATTTTTTTTGAGCATTTGCTTAGTTGTAGTTTTCATGGTGGCAGCAAAAATCAAATTTCTCCCCTAAGGGCTCTCTGTCAAATGGCAAGTCTGTCTTAGGAACTTAGCAGAGTTTTTGGAGAGAAAGTTGTCACAGATCTCAAGCTGACAAAACCTTGCTTCTCTCCCTTGCTTGCTTCTTAAAATCATGAGCCGTGTTGAAACATGAGACACACGTTGGACACTATTTTCTGAGACAGAAGGCAGGGTTTTGCCATGCCAAAAGGCCAGAGAACTTCAAAATTTCAGTACGGAAAATGGGAATCTGTGGTAAAGCTGTCAGAGTTTTCTGCTCTAACACAGGCAGTGTTTGTACTTTACATGTATTAAACTATTTTTCCCCAAGTAAGGCAATGTCTTATTAGTGGAATATGGGAACCAAAAAAGTTGCAGAAGCTGTTGTATTCTTTCTCTGTAACACATACAATGTACTGTATAAATTTTCAAAGATGTGAATGTTAAGGAAAAAATATTTTACTGACCTACAGTCTCTGAGTATTTCTTGCAGAAACATAATAAAGTTGTGGTTTTCCTCTTAAGAGAGAGATGTTAGTTAGCTTTAAAGCCTCTTTCTCTCTGTGCCCATCCTTCCTTCTTTTTTCTTCTTTCTTTCTTTTCAGACATATCCTGCATATAACTAAGATTCAATGCTATCAGCATGCATATAGTGCTGTAACGCATTTGTAAACAGAGACAGGTGTAGTAAGTCCTTACTGTATGTGAAATAAGTGGAATGTTGACAAAGGTGGGACTGAGGATGTTATTGGTTTTGAGTTCTAAATGTTTTCAAGAAGCGTATTTTAGGAAAAATGTACACAAATGTAAGCAAAAAAAAATTTAATTTTTAGTTGAAGCTCGCTCTTATATTAATATTGCTGTTCCCTTCATCCACGTACTTGGAATATTCTTTATATTTGTTCATGTAGGGGTTAGCTGAGAACAAAAGCACATTAGGACCAGAAGAAGTTCGCAAGTCTGCTCTAACACTGGTAATGGGTGCACTCGATAACCCTAACCCTATTCTGAGGTGTGCAGCAGGAGAAGCTCTTGGTAGAATGGCTCAAGTGGTTGGAGAAGCCACTTTCATCGCTCGAATGGCTCAGTACAGCTTTGATAAGTAAGTTGACTTTGATTCAGGAAAAGAAATAAAACGTAATTCAATGCATGTTAAAAAAATCTTCTACTAATAACATACTGATTACTATTTCTTTTAATGCTTTATTACTAAGCAGGCCTACCAAATCTGCAAACAGTGTCTTCAAATGTTGATATATTTCTTGTGATTCTTCCAGGAATAAAAGATCACTTGTTAAATTACTTGAAATTAAAAATGATAGAAATGAAGAGTTTTTGATGAGTTACTTCAAGTGACTAAACTGCTTCAGATTAACTCAGCTTACACTATATATGTCTAAAAAACATGAATTGTATTACAGTGGTTGTGTTTTATGAAAACATCTTCTTTACATATGAAGAAGGAAGAAAAAGTTGTTATTAAAATAAAATTTTGTTTTGCTTTATATGTAATCCAGTTTAATAGCAGTGTAGATTAAGTACAGATTAAGTAAAGCTTCTCAAGGTCTGTGAGGTGGATGGCAAAATGCTGTTAGAAGTAGAGTCATCTGAATAGTTAGAGTACTTGAAGGATTTTTTTTTTTTCCAAAAAATTAATTGAGTTACATGATTTATTTAAACGTTCGTAGGTTAAAATCTGCTCGAGATGTTGTATCAAGAACAGGCCATTCTTTGGCCCTGGGTTGCCTCCATCGGTACGTTGGTGGGATAGGTTCTGGACAGCATCTGAAAACCAGTGTCAGTATTCTCTTGGCTTTGGCACAAGATGGAACTTCTCCTGAAGTCCAGGTAAAAAACAAAAACAAACCACAGTCGTCACAGAATGAATTTTAATTTTGAGTGTTTTAAAACAGAAGTTAAATCATCTGTTCAAGTGCTTTTTAATAGAGATTGTCATATAAGCCAAACTGTGTGGACGTAGCATTTGCTAAGGAATGTTAAACCAGCAGATTTTGCTCTATAATGACAGTTGGTTAGGAATAGGCCCAAATCTGCTGTTACCTTAGCTGTCTATACTAAGGCTTTAGTAACTGTCTAATGGTCACTGTATGGTCAGCTGTTGGAGACTGAGCTAATGAAGTCATTTTCTTTGGTCAAGCAATTACGACTTGTGTGAAACAGTGAACAAAGTATAGCAGTACATCTTCCTGGGAAGGCTATACGATAATAACAAAATTTGAAATCTGTTGCAGATAAACTGAAATTTCTGTTTGCGTTTAGGACAAAAAGAGAATAGCAGGAGAACTAGTAAAGAAGTGGGAGGCTTCTGTAGTTGAGTTTCTGTTTATCTACTGTGTATTAATAACATGTGGAAGATCTCCCAAGAAAACCATTTGACTGCTAAAAGTTGCTGGTAGGGTAAGAGGGGAAATGGATATGCTGCTGAGAGCGCTGCCTTTGGGGTTACAGATCATGTATGAATAAAGTGTGGTGCAGAGCATTTCCTAAGCTGAAAATATTTGGAACCTGGGATAACATGCTATGTCTTATCTCTTCCAAAAGAAATGTGAGGGTAGCAGTGTCTTTTTCTATCTTTACTGTCCTGTAACTTTTTGTTTGTGGATGCTGCTGTAAAAAGAGCATATGGAACAATACATCTATATTGAATGAAGTTAAATGTTAAAAGGCAAAGTGATGAATCTTTCATTTTCTTCAGCAATGAAGCCTAGAATACTAGAATAATTGCTTTTCCGTACTTCGTAAAAATGCACGTGAATCTTTCAGCTTGTGATGTAAATCAGTTTCTGAAAATGTCAAAGGCACTTCCTACGAAATGCTTTGACAACTGTCTGCTTCTGAATCTACATCCAGTTTTACAACAGAAGTGATTCCGTATTTTTCCTATCTTAAAGGTCACTTTTCACTTTTTCTTTTTTTGGAGGGGGGAGGATTAGAGGGGACTTGTTTGTTTGTTTTTATAAGTGTTTGCTCACACTTGTCATCTTTGCCTCCGTTATCCACAAAAGTGCTGGCAGCCAAGTAGCATGCTAGAAATATTTCAATTCCCAGGTGATTGCTTGAGGTTATGATCTTTCAAACCCTTCTGAAGTCAGATAAGATAACTAGATGTGTAAGCAAGGATGTGCAGAGCTAAGTTCAGTCTACATGTAAGTTTCTGTAACTTTCCTAAATATTTTACTCCAAAAATCTTTTTTTTTTTTCTAATAGACCTGGTCTCTCCATTCACTTGCCTTGATAGTTGATTCTAGTGGACCAATGTACCGCGGATATGTGGAGCCAACGCTTTCTCTAGTTCTTACTCTGCTCTTAACTGTTCCACCGTCACATACAGAAGTGCATCAATGCTTAGGCCGATGTCTTGGAGCTATAATAACTACAGTTGGGCCTGAGCTACAAGGTCAGTGTGAATCTGAAGAGGGATAAAAAATTAACTTCTATAAAGCCAATTAATCCAGATCTTAAACAGAGGACAATCAAATTTTGTCTGTTGTAATTGAAGACTGTGGGGAAGGGATTTAACAATTATAATGTCCTGCACAGAACTTCAGTTCTGACTTTGAACATATGTGGTGATGTTTTCTTATGGCATTTCATTATTTTTTATTTTTTTTTTTTCCATCAGTTTGAAATTTGTATAAAAGTGCCATAAAGATGTATGATGTTCTGTTTTATAGCAATTTTATGTTGCCTGTAAAAGATGGGAAGCACCCTTGCCAGAAATGTTTTGTCGGGCAAGAGGCAACATTTCTCCTCTACTTCTTCAGCACACTGGCAGCTTTATTTTTGACTGATGACAAAATCTCAAGTTGGACATAGTTCTTGGCGTTGTGAACAGTAACTAATTTCCACTCATTCTTGACGTTTTCATATCATGGTATTTTACCATTATGATTAAGATTTTTTTACAGATCTAACCCTATATCTGAAGTTCTGTGGCTGAGATGGCAAAAAACATGGTCTGAGTGCTAGTGTGATTTTTTTTTTTTTTTTTAGGAATATTTTACTCTGGTCTTTCAGACAGTGTCATAGAGCTAGCCACTTGTGAAATTCAAATTCTGGAAAATTGAACTTACATTTCTATTATGGGAAGGTTTCTAGATGCTTTGATTCAACTTGAGTGTCTGCTTGCTCTTTATTTGATTTGGAATGTTGTGACACTTTTTAATAAGCATCATCCTTATACTGAAAGTCTTTTGCAGGCATTTTTCTGTAATTCAGAAACTTCTTTTAAATGTCATATGGGTTAATTACAGAATTATTTTTCAGATTCTGTTTTTTAAACTGTGTGTTCTGTTAGAGCAACATGACTCATCCAATGGAGCTAGCCAAAATTAGCTAGCATTTATGCTAGTTTAAGTGTTGCCTAACACTTTAGGAAATGGTTCTGGGCATGAAATATTGCCCGTATATCATAAAATGGAAAAGATATTCACAGTTGAAATTCAATTACCCTTACTAGTTTTATGTCCTGGGGAGATATTTTGAAAATATTTCTGTTTGAAGACAGTTGATCCAAAAATTTCATTTGGACAGTTTCAGTTTCAGTTGCTCAACTGAACCGAAATACTGGGGTATAGAAGCACACCATAGTGATTCTTTCAAGATGTACTGTTTTTCAGTAGGAAGTCAGAGAAGCTGCATGTGAATTCTGTCAATTTCTTTTGCATTAAAGTGTTTGAAGATTTAAAATCTGTTGCTCTCGTACAAAAATCTTGTTGTGCTAAGAATGTCACATTTTATCACCAGGTAATGGAGCTACAATTTCAACAATCCGTTCGTCCTGTTTGGTGGGATGTGCAATCACACAGGACCATTCAGATTCTCTCGTTCAGGCAGCGGCCATATCCTGCCTTCAGCAGCTCCATATGTTTGCACCACGGCACGTCAACCTATCCAGTCTGGTTCCCAGTCTTTGCGTGAGTACAAAATGCATTCCTTCTGTTTCTCCAAGATTTATTTGTGTGCCTAGCAAGGGGCACAGGAGAGGTGTTTAGTAAGATGCCAAGGGTACCCATTCATAACAAAGAGGTGACATCTGCAGAACATTGGAGTGCAGTAAAAGAGTATCTGTGCCCAAGCTGTTTTAGATGCTTTTCAGAATGCTGTCCAAATCTGCGTCATAAAGCTGGATTCACTCTGGTAGCACACTAGAAAGAATATATACGGTATCACTCAATAAAAACTACTGAAATGCCTAGTTACTTCCAGCTAAAGGAACTGCATGCACAGAGGGAAGAAAGTGGATTTGGGAAAGGCAGGAGGTCTTGGATTTGCTTTACCACTGTCAGTGTAGTAGATGCTGATGCTCAAATTCTTGTGTTGCTGTTGTGATCAGCACTGTTTTCTTCCTGTGGTGCTGTTTTGTCTGCAAATCCTGGCCTAAACCAGGAAACAGATGCTGGAACCCAAAACATACAAAATGCAACTGTAAGAGAAAGATGTGTTTTTTTGTTTCTTTGTTACTATTATTTAATTTTTAAATTATATTGAGGGTTTTTTAGCAGTCTAATGCTGTGAAGTTTGGAAAGCTTCTCTCTGAAGTCTGTTCGGTGTTTTTGAGAAGTTGTTCTTAAAATTCACTGTGAAACTAGTGTTTCTCTATTACCCTATGTCAATATTGGAGCTTTTTCTTAGTCTCCCTCCCTGACTTTCCCGCAGACATCCTTGCATTGTTACATGTATTTATTTCCCTGCATACGTACTTTTACTTTCCCCCACACACTGAAATGCTGCTGTGCAGCACCTGTTCTTACACAGAATTTTGCATGACAGAGATGCAACATACCAGAAATATCTAGGCCCTATTCCATAAATACTGTGCACAGTGTGGCAAATAGTTCTAGTTAGTCACTCTGTGAGCACTAGTGGGTAATAGTGCAGAAAATGAAGTTACTGCTGGCATGACCAGTACTAAAAACTTTTCCTAGGCTTTCTGCTATCCATTTCATGTTAATGATCCTTTATTAAACAAAAGCTATTTTCCTTCACTTTTTTTCATATTCCTTACTTCCAAGTCATATGTAGCTTGGTAAGTTTTCCTTTGAATTGTCTTGTTCACTTCTTTTTACTGTGAACTTATAGCCAGGTAAGCAGAGTCTGCATTACCTTTTCCCCATTAACAAACTTTTCATTACATTCTAACTTGCTCTTTTATGCAATTAATGCCAGGTATCAAAATTAAATCATTGGAGCTGCTTTCTGCTTTCCTGGATTGGCATCATAACCACTGGTTGTTTGTTTTGTAATGAAAAACAAGGAATGCTTTAGTGCAATATTTAGAGGATTGTATAAAAGTGGATTTGTTTTTCCAGTATCTAAGTCTTGTATATTCACAAACAGAATAAAGATCTACTGTTGAAGTGCTTTATACACTATACAACCCTTTCATTTAGGGCTGCAGTTTCCATCCACATAATAACCTACTACTGAGACAGCAAATGTGTATTCAGTTTATTAAAAACAATTTCCCCAGGGTAACTAAAGAGTCAGTTTCTTAAAGAGCACTCGTCATCTCTTCCACAGTGGAAAAACATACAGTTCTCTGTGCAGCTACTACCTCCCGAGGAAATAGTTACCATGCACAATTCTTCCTAAGAAAAATATTTGCTTGTACTTGAGCTGATTCAAAAGGAAATGGAAGCCCGGTATTGGTTAGCAAAGAGACCTGAAGCTGTCATCTTGACAGAAACATATAAAAACATGTGCTATAAATTCTGGTGCATGCTTGAAATGGAAGATTTTAGGGTAGTTGTGTGGTTGCTTTTAAAGTGATTTATAGCTATAGCAGAATATGACGTGGAACAGTGTTCAAGAGTGTAACAGACTGGAAAGTATAATTTGTTTAAAATCATACTGACACAGCAGTTCTCATAGTAAAGCTTTTGACAGGTAACAACTGTCAGCTCTGTATACGCCAGCTTTATTTTCAAATTTCTGCTTTCAGTAAGTGCTTACCTGTGAACTTCTAAGATCTTGTAAAGAGTTTGCTACCTAGAGGCTTACACAAGGCCATGTAGAATACTGGCAATCCTTAGCAGCACTTATTCGTATGGAGGTGCAGTTCACTCACATGCAATGGTTCTGATTTAGGTTCACTTGTGCAGCTCCCACTTGCTGCTTCGCCGGGCTGCAGTTGCGTGTTTACGACAGCTTGCTCAGAGAGAAGCAGCAGAAGTATGTGAATATGCCATGAGCTTAGCAAAAAATGCTGGAGACAAAGAAAATAATGGCATCAGTAAGTACCTCTTTCATGTGGTCTTTTTGGGACAGTTGAATGCATGTATTCGTGCATGCGTGTGATTTGCCTTCAGGAAGAAAGAATCCACTCTATTGCCATCCCTACACACTTGAATAACATTTCTCCTCACCTCTGCTTACTTCTTGAATTTCATTTGTCATTTCCTGTGAAATTCGGACTTAACCTTTTCTGCCCTACTGACCAATAGAAATCAAATAGGAAATACAGTGTATATACAGTGGAAATGTCTTATAGTTTTTTAAGTATTTTAGATATTCTTCTGTTGGAAATTGACTTATCTCCACCAAACAGCATACAGTTATCTAGGTGTGTTAAATTCTCTTAGCAGCACATCTACTAGCCTTTGAACTCTGCTGATTGATTCAATGCCTACATGCATCAGTTTATTCTGAAAATAGGAAATTCAACAGTTTTGATAAACACAGTGTTTTTCAAAGAATGTAGAATCGTGAGCTTAATTAGTATTAAATCCTATAATTAAGTATGTCTCTAGAAAGGCTCTTCAGAATCAAATATTATTAGGAGTTTTTAGAAATTGAAGGAATGTGTACCTTGAAGAGAAATAGATGATAATTATTTTTGAAGTAATACTCAGATGCTATTTGCCTTGGAAGAAAAAAAAAAATAAAGAAAAAAAAAAAAGATTGCTGTAAAAGCTTTCTAATGTTAATTTGGAAGAAATTCAGTAACATCATGGTGTCACTTCCTGAACTTAGGTGTACTTACGTGAATTTAGAGTCCAATTCTCATTTGTTACTCCAAATTGTAAAATGGAGCTACTGATTTCAGAAAATGATGTTATAAATATCATTTCACAGATATTAATTCTTTTACCCCTGGAGCTGGTTCTCGGCGAGATGCTCATTCCCGGCACCAGGGCGTTAATATCACAGAGACAGGCCTCGAAGGCGTGCTCTTCGGTATGCTGGATCGAGAAACGGATCGGAAGTTGTGCTCAGATATCCATGATACTCTGGGACATATGCTTTCATCTCTGGCAGTAGAAAACCTTTCTCACTGGCTAATGCTTTGTAAGGATGTCCTTGCAGCTTCCAGTGGTAAGTGTTCTATGGCGTGCACGTAAAAGATGGTGTGTCCTTAGTATTCGCATCTTCTGGCAATATTTATTTTGAGCTTGTCCTTTGTCCCAGTTAAGATCTAGTTTCTATTGTATGTGGAGCTTTAACTATTATTCATTAAACGTACTTAGATGAAATCATCAATGTTATGTTACATTTTTAAAAGTAAGATTTCTTTTAAGATTAAAAAAAGTTGCTGTCAATTGTAAAAACAGACGAATGCTTTTTAGTGTCCGTGTGTCAGACCCATAGGGAAGGAACAGTGCTGTACATGCTCAGAGCTTTCCTTTATTCCCTTTGAGCTTCTGATGTGAAGATGGGTTACCATGGTGATGAAACTTTTTTGTGTGTTGTTCAGCCTTGCGGATTTGTTTGCAAAGATCTTTGTGCTCTGAGACCTTATACTTCTTTTTTCAGCTTGAAGGATAGTTGTGACGCAGATTCTGCTAATTTGCCTTGCATTTATGCTTATTTATTGGCATATTGTGAGTTCATCTTGAAGCTCTTCTAATTATTGTCATCTTTGTTTACTGATGGCTAATGCTACCAGTCTCTTTTTTATGCAATATATTTACCATTTATTTATTCTGTGGGAAAGACCTCACTTCCTGAATTTGAACGTGGAATGTTCTTTCCTTATTTTATATGGGATGGATGTTAGAGTTTTTAATATGAATGTCTTATCTCCTCTTCATGTTTTTAGTAGGTGGAATAATCTCTGATAATATTTAAATAAATTTATCTCAGTTATATTTTAATAACTGAGATAAACTTCATTTTGCACTCTTTAATACCACCAAGTGGTATATGAACAAAATTTAGTTTTCTTTTTAAGTAGAGATTTACAAATCACGTACACAAGCTTTCCTGATCAGTTTCTCAAAACATTCCTGTTTTGAGTTTTCTTCATCCATGTTTGATTTACCATAGCCTTTCTCTCTTTTGAACATCTTGGCTCATAGAATCATTATGGTTGGAAAAGACATCTAAGTCCAACCATCAATCCATCAGCACCATACTCACTAAGAGGGTGCGTTTAGAATCTTGAAGGGCTTTGAGTAATGTTCTTAGTCATCTGTAGTTTTTAACATCAGGATTTTTCTTAATATTGTTCTTTACTGTAGACATGAGCACTGCAGCTCCCTTGGGAGGAGGTAAGGATGAAGAATCGGAGAAGAAGGACGAGATGGATGATGATACAATGTTTACTACCCTGGGTGAAGAGGATAAAACCAAGCCTTCTGTAGCACCTCGCTGGGCAACTCGTGTATTTGCAGCCGACTGCCTGTGCCGAGTGATCATGCTGTGTGAGAATGCAAACAAGGCACACTTTGATCTGGCACTGGCTCGTTCAGCCAGACTTAAAAACCCAAAAAGTAATTATAGAATGTGCATGTTTAATTTTTTTTATTGTTGATACTTCTTTGCGGCTTAAAATTGCACAACCAAGATAAAAATGTAAGCTCTTTGAAAGTGAACTTCCTTTCATTCAAACAGTTAAAAACAGAGGAAATAGGAAAAGGCCGAAGCTGTAGTTGTGTAACTGTTATAGTTACTATGCCGTGAACACGAAATGATGTTGTATTCTCCAACAAACTTTAACAGACTGATCTGCTTGGGAGTGGGAAGAAAAGGGCTTGCAAACTCTTTCTTTTAGTTTGAAATAGAAGGAGTAAACTTCTGGTCAAATGTAAGCTGGGAATAATTTATCTGAGTCTAGCCTAACAATAGCGGTGATACACAATTCTTATTATTTTAGCATTTCCACAGCAAAAGAGTGCTATGAGAGGAAAAAGATAAGTCCTGGTAAATTGCTGTAGCAGAGTGAGGGACGTGTGAGGGATGAACCCAGTTGCTTTATAAAATTCTTTTGATATCTGTGAGACTGGTAAATATCATGTATTCAAGATACGTGTATAACTTGGAGAATTGTAACTGAGAGGCTGGGAATGACATAACACATTTTTCACAAGACAGTTTCAAACTGATAGTGGGAAGTTTCTGTCCTTTGCTCATCTGTGTCTATTGGTTCTGGTGCATAGTGATTGCCTTCAGCTGTGTAGTGTAGCGTTCATGAGGAGCTCATGTACACGTAGGCTGAATATCATATATAAAGATCCTAGAATGCATAGGGTTTGTGGATTTTAGCACCTGTGCTGTTACAGGCTTCTGTTCTGATATGGATATTATGTGTCTGGTTCCAGAACCGTGCACTGGTTTTGTTGAGAATGTTGGTTTTCACTTGATTAGAGGCTGGCGTCAGTGTTTGAAGAGTGAGAGGGAAGAGCTTTGGGAAGCTGATTTTGGAAATGTTGTATTGTAGAGGAAAATCATAAAAGAGCTACTTTTTCATTGGATCCTGCACATAATAGGGAATTGCACATAATAATCCTGAGAATATACATCACTAAATTTATTGAATGTGAACTTGATTTGTTTGGTATCATCATAAAAGGAAAACTCACCAAATCTCTACCCATAAATTCAACTTACAAATTATTTGATGTTCACTGCTATATCTGTGGTGACCTGAAGAATTAATGACAGTCTTTACTGTTTGCATGCCTCTGAAAATTTCAGCTACAAAATGAACTATTTTGTCTTTGAACTTGAAAAGATCTAGAGTATTAATTGTGATTTATTTTTTTTTTATCAATTGCCCTGGATATTTATGTTTTTAAATAATATATTTTCTTATTGCACAACATCTGGTAATTCAAATTGAAAGTAAAGAAAGAAATACAAACAGAAGAAATATCCTTTCACGGTGTTAATGAGTCATTTGCTGCTTTTCTCTACACGTTGGTGGCTGCTTGCTGATGGCCTTGGATGCGGCCCTTGGGTGCAGAAGTAGAAAGGCATACTCAGTTGTTAAGTGTTAAATTTGACGAGGCTTTCTTCTGTCAGCAGAGGTCACTATAAGCAAAGGACTCAAGAACTGCCTTGAAGATTTTCTGTATATATAGGGCAGAAAGGAGCCATGAAATCCATTTTACTGAATGTTCTTACCTCTTACAAGCTACTCAGCCACATTTAAAATATTCTATCCAATGCATGTTTTTTGTCTCATATTTTACTTTGTTTCAAATTTGTGCTTAATTTTTAATATTGTCTTGAGAATAAATGTTTTTATGTCAGTTTAAAGGAGGTGGGAAGAAAAAAGGCTACATTCTTTCTTGTATTTCTTCCGTTTCCTAAATGCGTACCTTCGGAAAGGAACGTATGAAATCTGTACATCTCTGTTAGGAAAATATTACAAATGTCTGTCATCGGGTATAATTTCAGTTATTAAATAGTTCTTCTTTTGTTCTGTTTTAAGATGACTTCTTAGTACTGCATCTCTCTGACCTTATTCGAATGGCATTCATGGCTGCAACTGATCACAGCAACCAGTTACGAATGGCGGGTCTTCAAGCTCTTGAAGACATTATCAAGAAATTTGCGTCAGTTCCTGAGCCAGAGTTTCCAGGCCATGTGATACTGGAGCAATACCAGGCTAATGTGAGACCTTCTTTATAACTTCATGAAACTGTATATTTATGCCGATATGCCAGAATTAGCTTTGAGAACATTTTGTAACTTCAAAAGACCTGTGAAGAGGTTTTTTGTTTGAAAACGTACTAAAGAGGCAGCTTTATTTACCTCTCCAAAATTTGTGTATCTCTTGCTATTTATCATAATTTATTAGCTGACAAAAACAACAACAAAAAAAACACCGGTAACTATTGATTCTTGAAAGCCAAATACTACAAATTAAACTTGATTTTATTTATTTATTTTTTTTTTTGCAAGAGTGGTATTTCATTTGTAGAATGAAGAATTTGAAAATAATACTGATTCAATCCCAGAATAATCTAATAAATCTGTTTTCTTGGGAACTAATGAATACACTTGGCTTTGAACAAAAATGACAATAGTGTGGGAATGGGAGGTGAGTGGTTGAAGATTTATTTTGGGAAATTATTGCATTATTTTGTTGCATAGCTTAACTCTTCTGTCTTTTATTTTTAAAGTTCTAAATGTATCATAACAATTTTCCATATCATACTGAAATATCAGTACTCCAGATTTGACTTATAGATATATAACATGCTTAAGATTAATCTCTTGCCTCAGACTCGAGTGTGAGAATGAGCAAAGCTTAAGGGATAGTGTGATTTGAAGGGTGGGCTTCTTCTTTTCTTGGTTGGTTCTTACTGATTTGCATCTATAATCAGTTTTGTTAGTTCTTTCATTTGATTCACTTAAGAAGATCTAAGCCTTGCAAACAATTGCATATGTGATTTATCCCTCTGACTTCAGTATTTACATTTATCATAAGATGAATGTGCCTGCAAGAATGAGTTTCAAATAGGGCACCTGGCCAAATGAAGAGGGGCAGGGGATCTTTCTCAAGCCAACAAATCTTTCTATGAAGAAAGGTTGAGGGAATTCAGCTTATTTAGCTTGGAAAAGAGAAGGCTCCGGGGACACCTCGCTGTGGCCTCCCAGTACTTGAGGGGAACACCATTCTATCATTATAATTCCATGTTATGGAACTTGCCATTTTTTTTCTGCATAAATAACTGCTTTCATGGCATTGTAGGTTTTTTTAGTAGCAATACTCACACTGTGATTGATTTCCTGTTGCTTTGGAAGTCCTAGGGCATACCAGTTATGTTTTGCTGATGCACGTTGATCAATCTGTTAAGTCTTTAAATACACGTGGTTTCTAGACTGCATTTTAACTTGAGAATAGTCTAGGATAGTGCACTGGTCCTTAGAAGAATCTGTGAACATCTTACAAAATATTTATTTCATTCCTCATACAGAAACATCCTTTTGAGTAGGGACACTTGATATGAGAATTAGAAGGGTGATATGGGCTTTCTAATTCTGTTACCTGTTGGAAATATACTAAAAGGAGAGATGAAGTTAAGGGCTTTGTCTCCCTTCCATGTGGAGTGACAGGGCTAACTCTGGAATCATTCCTAAGATTGCACTGGTTTCCTCTAATCTTGTCAAGTTTTGCTATTTATACCTTCTGTGCCTACCACAGTTCTCTACGCTGCCACCATTCCTTGCCTGTTTCCCACCTCAAGTTACCTGGTTTTCCTCTGATTTCTCTTCTGTGTTTTCAGAATTGAAAAACACTTCTTCAAGACAGGTTTTCATTCTATTCTCATCTTATTCTCCTTCCTTCTGTACTGCTGTAACTATTGTTGCTGTCTTTTTGACTTCTTTCTATTCCAGAAAAACACTGTCTGAAAACAACCGACTAATTCTTTTTTTGTCTGTCATTTTGAGAACATGATACAAATGCAGTAATGAACACCTGGTTTTGCCTTATTATTCTGTTGGAGTTCAAAAAATCATTGTCTGTGCAGCTTCAGCATAAGTTGAATTCATAGTAGTTTCATGTGTAAAAGGATGTTTATTAACAACAAAAAGAGAATGCCACATGTATGCAAAGGCAGTTGGGGCTTAAAAAGACTATTGGAAGACAAGCAACAGAAAAACAGTTCTTTGTCATTTATACAATACTGTTGCAAATGTTTGCTAGATAGCAAGCATAATTTTGGGGTATAACTATAAACACTAACAGTCTTATCTTGCATGTTTTGTATATACTCCTGAACCTTAAGCAAGGTTGGATGAAGAGTGTTGTCACTATTGTTTTACATTGGATTTTTTCCTCTTTCCAGGTTGGAGCTGCTCTGAGGCCAGCATTTTCCCAAGACACACCATCTGACATAACTGCCAAGGCCTGCCAGGTACTGAAGAGTATGTTCAGATGGTATAAGCCAAACTGAATACATTTTGTGCCTTTATGCGGTAGATGTGTATGATTTTTCTTCTTGTTGGAAGAATGATGCAGAAGAGAACAGTAGTAAATAGCTGGAAAATATTGTAAGCCTAAGCTGAGATTTTTTTGCAATGTCTTTAGAGTCATCTGGCAATATTCTTTTTACTCTTTCTGAATCCACATCAATTCTATGCTGCTTGATAACTGGACAAGAAAAAGAAAACTGAGAAAAAGAAAAAAAAATAGAAAATGTGTAGTAAGACAAATGGGAATGTATTCATTCACATATCTTTGAACTGTACTCACTAATGATGATTTAGGGTTGAAGGAGCAAAGCTGATCTTAGTCCTACTTTTGAATGGATTTTGAATTTGTAACAGATTTTCAGCAGTCCTGTCCTGTCTATCTGCAGAGCCAAGTGTGTAAATAAACCATGTATTTCTATTAAATATATCCATCATTCCAGGCCTTCCCTAAAGGAACTGGTTCTCTCAAAGCAAAATAAACTAGAGATAGAACAAGACTGCCACCGGAAAAGAGTGTGAGCTCTTTTTTCCCACCACTCTTCCTCCTCCCCCTGCTGCATTTTTTTCTTCATTTTGCTGCTTTTTCTCATCCTTGCAGAATTTGTTCTTTTTGATGTTTTTACTGCATTTTGTACCAAAAATCTTTTGTCTGAGTGTAAGAGGATGAATGCCCGTGTATAGCACTAGACAGGAAGTTATGATCTGTTTGATATTTCAGTTTTAAGTGCCTGTTTTTAGTTTGTTCAATCTAAAAAATAAAAAAAAAAGAGCAGGAGTAGGGAGACGCCCAACTGTCTGACCTCCATGTCAGGTGCTGACTCATCTAGAATATGAGACTGTTTGTTTCATACCCGAGCCATATCTGAAACTTTTTATATTACTCATTTCTTGATGTTTTCTTAAAGCCGTTTATGATCTTGGAAGCTTTTCATTAGCTTTTCATTCATGGAGCTTTAACGTGTAATTTGAGTTATAGCTTTTGAAGATATACCATTGTGAACTGCTGTGCAATACCACCTTCACTGTGAATGGGAAAAAGCAGTACTTGAGTGATTTGATCAGATATATGGGAACAGAATAAAAACTTTGTGATCACCTGTTTAGGGAGAATTTAGCTTGGAGAAGAGCAGGCTCCAGGGAGACCTCATTGTGACCTTCCAGTGCTTGAAGGGAGCGTAGAAACAGGAGGGGAAATGACTGTTTACGAGGGTGGATAGTGATAGGACAAGGGGAAATGGTTTTAAACTGAGACAGAGGAGGTTTAGGTTGAATATTAGGAGGAAGTTTTTCACTCAGAGGGTGGTGATGCACTGGAACAGGTTGCCCAAGGAGGCTGTGGATGCCCCATCCCTGCAGGCATTCAAGGCCAGGCTGGATGTGGCTCTGGGCAGCCTGATCTAGTGGTTGGCAACCTTGCCCATGGCAGGAGGTTGAAATGGATGCTCTTTGAGGTCCTTCTCTACTCAGGCCATTCTATGATTCTGTGTCTTGCAAACTAAGTATTTTCTATGTATCCGAGTTTCGTTGTATCAGTAGCCATTGAAAACAGCCTTTGTGACCATTGACCTGAACAGTTCTGTTGTCAGGAGCGGAGAGAAGAATGGAAAATGTCAGGCTAGAATGGTTGAGATTTTGTTATTATATTTCTTTCTGTGGTTTTTATTTATGAAGTTATCTGTTTTTCTTGCTAATGGAGATTGATTCTAACCTTTGTTGTTTAGGTATGTAGCGCATGGATAGGAAGTGGGGTTGTAAGTGACCTCAATGATCTCCGCCGAGTTCACAACCTTCTTGTCTCTTCTCTGGATAAAGTACAAGCAGGAAAAGGATCCTCCAGCCAGCTTTACCGGGAAAGTGCCACCACTATGGAAAAACTTGCAGTTCTGAAAGCATGGGCTGAGGTAACCATTTCCTATTACATCTTCAAATGTTTGAAAAGATTTAACCTCAGCAGCATCAAACCCTGCTGGCTAGTCAGTCAGCTAGCCTTATCTCTGCCTTCCTCCTTTCCTACTGCAGTTCTACTCTTGGTGTGTTTTCATCTCAGTGTATTTCTTGATTCTTTTTTTCTGCCTTTTTGTCTAGTGGTGCTTTTGTATTTTATTGTATTGTACACTCTCATACTCTTACACTGTATTTTCATAAAATATTGTAGTTAACCAACTAGAAATTTTTTTTTAGAGTTCACAACAAATTGCAGGCTAAACATAGATATTGCTAAAACCTTAAACTATCTGCAAAAAAAGAAGTGCTTATGTTGTCTTGCTTCCTGAAATATTGTTTGCGTGCTTTAGAGCTACATGTCTAATTACATAAATTGTATTTTGATTTCTTTTGGAATAGTACTTTGAGGACCTTTGGATTAAATTTTCTTGGAAATTTATTTTGAAATTTCAAAGGGAAGTGTCAGCTATTCAGCCATGTAAGCCTGTTAGTCACCCCATAATGCTACATTCAGCTTTGATATGGAGCATCTGTTGTGTGAAGTTCCTAATTCAAAAAATGCTTATTTTTACTGTATTTTTCTGATACTTCTGCTTCCCATATTTGTGTGAAAATCCTTTTATAGCATGTTTCCAAGATGAACATATAAATGCTCTTGTATTCACATAACCCACTAAAGGCCATTTTAATCTTTATGCATATCGTACCTAATCTGCTCTGAGAAAGTGACAATTGTTCTGAGGAAAAGGCTGCTGCTCTTTTTTTGTTGTTTCGATTTCACGATGTGAATTTTTCATCTCTGTTTCTCCTAGGTGTATGTTGTGGCCATGAAAATTAAAAAAGAAGCAGAGACCAAACCCAAACGTGTTTTAAAGAGTACAGAGGAGGATGAGGATGATTTTGGTACAGTAGACGAGTTGCCACCTGACAGTTTGATAACACTTGTACAGCCAGAGTTGCCTTCACTTAGCCGTCTCTGGTTAGCTGCACTGAAAGATTATGCTCTTCTAACCCTACCAGCTGAGTTTGCGACTCAGCTTCCACCAGATGGTAAATACTGAAATTTATTTTTGTGTTGGTTTGAAGAACGAAGTAAACCTCCTAGCTTTTTTATTAAGATTCTTTAAATTGTTTGGCAGGTGTGATTTTTCATCTGTTAGACAAAACGATGCAAGTAATTTTTGGTTTTGTGTAATAGAAATGTATGCTGAAAGTTTGTGTTGGGTTTTTCTTTAATCTACAATGAAAAATTCTTTATCTGATTCACAAAGATGATTAAAACAATATTCTTGTAGAAATAGAAAACAAAACAGTGCTTTTTACAGCTGTAATACTTTGACATCAAATGCAAAAAGATGTTTACTTGAAGGAAACAAAGTCCATGAGATTACAGTGGATGTGGTCTTACAAAATTTGAATGTTCTGTATGAAAAAGGCCGTAAGATCTGATGTATTTTAGTGCAACTCTTGACTTTCTTCTTAATGTTCCATCACGGCCATTGCAGTTTCTGAGATGTGCTAATGTTACTTCTTCAGAAGGAGTGTTGGAATACACTGTGACTAACAAGGGTAACATCTGAATGTCTACATGATTAAACACAGTATGAGCAAATAAGAAATTTAGAATACATGCTTTTTGTCTATTATTTGTAGAGAATTTCAGAGTTTACCTTTGGAGAGAATTTCAGAATTGATCTTTATTTTTCATTGATCTTTATTTTTCTTATTTAATAGGAGGAGCATTTTACACTCCTGAAACAATTGATACAGCTAGACTGCATTATCGAAACTCTTGGGCTCCTATACTTCATGCAGTGGCACTTTGGCTAAACAGTACAGGTTTCAGTGCTTCTGAGTCAACAGAAGAGACTGCTGCAGCAATGCCTAACTCACAGAAACGTGGCACATCTATTATGTTAAACCAGACACCTGGAACTCCACCTACCACTAAATCTTTGCCAGAGTTGAACAAAGATCGCATGCACTTAATTTTGGGTAAGAGCTATGAATTTCGAGTGCACTACCAGCATGTTATGTTACAAAATGATATGGGAGTAAGAAAATTTTGTTTTATTTAAACCGAGGAATTTTAAAATGCATTATTTGTCTGGACAGTAATATTTTGAAATATCTCTGTCTCTCTCTACCTCTTGTATATTTCACAGCTTTGACAGAGTATTTGTCAGTGTGATTTTTATCATTTCTGTAGAGTAGTTGTGATGTAGCTGTGTGTAGCTGATGAAGTGAACATTCTTTAATTACTGCTCTTTTTAGGTGTTAGCATACAGTTTCTCTGTTCCCCAAGACCTGAAGAGCCTGTTGAACATGTTACATCTTGTTTACAAGCACTTCACACTTTATTGGATTCCCCTTGTGCCAGGATCCATATTGCAGAGGATCAGGTACTGTATGAGCATGTTATGTCAGTTAGCTTTCCTGAGTCTTGATCTTTCATTTGTGATGATTAAAGAACCTGTAATTATTCTTGAGCAAGAGAAGCATCTGCTTGCTCTAAGCAATTGATGTAACAATTGGGAATTGTTAAGCCCTAATTAGTTTGTGTTTTGGTTTATTGTAGCTCCTTGGTGTTGAACTCCTGAGTGTGCTTCACCGACTCCTCCTGACTTGGGATCCTACTTCAGTCCAACTATTGGTTACAGGAGTTGTCCAGCAGATAGTAAGAGCAGCTCAGGATTATTTGCAGGAAAAGAGGAACTCCCTAAGTAAGACTTTGAAAACATAGCTTGTTTTGTAGATTAAAGAAGCAGTGGGTTTTCATGTTTGAGGAGGGTCTCAAATGCATTAGACAGTGGTTACACTGAGGAGGAAAATGCTGTATATTCCACAGGTGCTGTAGCTGCGTTCATAAAACTACCTGCTGATTTCTTAACTCTTGTAAGATGTATTTTCTCCTTCCCCTCATAATTCCAGTGGTCATTCTTTTCGTGTCTCATTTTCTTGAACTTGAGTGATGAAAATTACACTCAACAAGCCACTGTAAGGTCTTAGTAATACCTAGGTTCATGGAATCATTAGGATTGGAAAAGACCTCTAAAATCATCTAGTCCAATTGTTTCATTGATGTTTATCTATTGACTGGATCTTAGCATTTCATTGATTTGTGAATCTTAGTGGTGTCTTGTGGTGCCTTGGGTCCTGTGGTGTCTCCCTGTCAGGACTGGCAGGTATGAGGTGAGCTAATTGCTACTGGAACCAGTGTGAAAATTTGTTTACTAACCAAGAGTTCTTGTCTGGAAGTGAAGTGGACTGGTATCTTGGCTCTGAACTGTCATGTAGGGTGTGTCTTCAACCAAAAGCTTTGAGAACAGGGTGTGCAAACAGGAGCAAGGAAAGACGTGCTTGTGCCACCCAAAAGTCCTTCTCAAGACTGTGTAGGATTGCTCGAGTCAGCATAATGATGGCAGTGACAGGCAGCAACATACAGTCTGCTGATTGAGGAACAGTCACCTCTGGGAAATCAGAAGTCCAATGACCTGCCTTGAAAATTCAGATGAAACTCCTAATGTGACTGTACTCGAGGTGCTTGTCCATGCAGGGCTAGAGGTGAGGTTGATCTCATCAGTAGGTTATGAAGGAAGTGCGTGTGAAGGTAAGCAGACTGTGTAGTGTCTGGAAAGCCAAATGGAGAAATGGCATATTCTTCACTAAGATCTTGCAGAGACAGGAGCCTGAGATGCATGCCTCACATAAGGATGGACAGGCAAAGGCTGTGCTGGAATATGGAGCATGGGACTCCTACAGTGGTGGAGACTGCAAGGTTGTGGCATCCAGCAGCAAAAAGCTTTCTCTTATCTCCATTCATCTGGTTAGAGAACCTTGTAGGACTGTCAAGAGAAAAACAAAGTGTTGGAGTAGGCATCTGGGCTAGACATTCTTCTTTTCTGGGTCAGAACTAGTACCTGTAAGAGGGACTGAAGGGTGATAGAGCAGTCAAAGACTTCTTGTTTGCCACAGACAGCTTAATCAAGAAGAAGAGGTGGATGAAGCCGTATTAAATCAACTGGAAGAAGCCTTCCAATCACAAGCCTTGCGAGTCTCATGTAATCTTTTACCATCTGTGGGAAGGGTAGCTCTACAGAGTATTCTGGGATACATGGACCAGTAAGTTTGCCTTGTATGTTGAAAGATTTTTGGAGTTAGTCCCCTTGGAAATAATTTCAGAGTTCAAGAATGTGATTGGGAAAAGTTAGCATAAACTTAGTAAGGGTAAATAAAGTCTAATCGCCTTCTGGTGGGTGATTACTGTGTGAATAATCTTGCGAAAGTTGTTTATATCACTGAAAAACTGGAGAGATGTGGACTGAATAGTTGAATCTGTGCATGTCTGCAATGCTGAATACTCAGTTATTGAACTGCATTAGAAGAATGTGGCCAGTAAATCAAGGGAAATTTTCTTTTCACTTAAGCTTGCGAAGCTGTGTTTTCTCAATCCTTTCTTTCCTATCCTGAGTGATGGAGGTGTTGACAAAGGTTTAAGTCCAGTGAAGGTCCAATTAGATGCTTGGGAAGATAAGAATGGCAGGATGAGCAAGCTGAACTTATTTGGTTGCAGAAGAGAGTTAACAGGTGATTGAATGGCAATCTCCCCTTCTTAAAGGAGACTGAGAGCAAGCCAGACATTTCTGAAAAGGATATGATGAGATGACAGTGGATAGAAGAGGTAAAGCAGAAATCCACACAGAATATGAGGAAAAAGTATGATGCCATGGGGCATTTATTGTATCTGGTTAGGTTAGATCTGCCATGTTTTATTTTACTTCAAGGAAGAAAAGTAAAACCTAAAGGATGTGTTTCTTACTAAAGAAAACTACTATATGGTTCTGGCACTGTGTGCTGTTAGGAGAAAACTTAGCTTTTACCCATTTTCTAAGTGAAGACAGAGAGGGGATTTTGTTAGAATTTGAGGAACCAGCATAGCTAAAATGTAAGCTCTGTTCCTTCATGTGAATTAATTGAATTGTTTGCTATCGGTCTGGTAAGTTGCTTTTTTCAAATCAGCAAATGTGAAAACTCTAGCAATCATTTAAATTCACAGGGGCTCTGTGAGGGTGGTTCAGGCCAGTTCTGATGTGCTGAATCTCTGTTACTGTTTTATGGGAGAAGGCAGGACTGCAGCTGGCTGAGCTGCCATTCAAAAGAGAGCCTTTCTAAATTGAATGCACTGAAATTGTGGAGTTAAGACATAGAATCCTACTATGCTTTTCTGTTCTCTTATTTCATGGTTAGCTTAGGCTGAAATAAGATCTGTCAGTGTTGAACACTTTATTTACAGCCATTAAATTAAAAAAAAAAATACTGTAATGACTATTTATTTGACAGTCATTGCCTTTAATTTTGCCATTAGAATGAGAAAGAAAAACTTGCCGCGTTTTTATTTTGTTACTACTTTGTTATTTCTAGTTCAGAATGGTTTTTTAGAACTATTGCTGCAATCACAATTATTCTAAAGCATCTTAAACCCCTTTAAGTCCTTCAAACTAGAATATTTATTTTGACATGAGTCGTGTTTATAGTATCTTTGTTTGAAGCAACTATTTTCTGTGGATTTTTAACTCTTTTTTTTTTTTTTTTTTTTAGTGTTTTATATAATCTTTGATATGGAATCTCTTTTTCTAACTGTATCCTCAACAATTATTTCCTTTTTTTCCAGATGAAGAGGATATTGGAGAAAAAGAAAATCCTCTTGCTTTAGGAGAGGGAGGTGAGACTGGTGGTCTTGTACCTGGAAAATCTCTAGTATTTGCAGCCATGGAATTGCTCATGTTTATCCTGGTACGACACATGCCCCATCTAAGTTCCAAAGTGTCAGATTCTCCAAGTCACATTGCTGCCAAATCCCATCTTTCTGAGGAGAGTGCTCGTCTTGTGGCTGCCACTGTCACTATACTGTCTGACCTACCTTCTCTCTGTTCTCCAGCAGGTAAAGTATAGACAAAAGACATGAATGGTTACTGTATGGGATCCTGTGAGCTTATGATACTAAAACAAAATTAAATTCTTATATGATGTTTAAAGGTCATCTGAAAGTGTTGCTTAGGTTCTAGAATAAACTAGGAGCTCAGGCTTCTCCAGTGATTCAACATTAAGAAAATGGCTTCAAGTCTGCATGTGTGCTGTAAGTTTGCTGAGGAAATGAGCTCTATATCATTATTGTTTCTTTTTCCCACTTCTTTTTTTTTTTTTTTTTTTTTTTTTCAAACCTCCTGATTTTGACCAATTTTAATCATGTTGTGAAAGATTGACATCTAAGAAGTAATTAAATTCCTGAGAAGTTCAGGAGAAGCAGAATTTTGATGAAAAAGAACCACAGTGAGGAAAAACTAGCACAATTTAGTTCTGCTGCACTTTGCTTTTCAGCCATTGGCTGTCAGTCATCCCAAAAGTAACTCTAAACTAAATAAAGCTTTCTTCTGTCCAGGGAGGCTGTCACAGAGGATATGCATAAACTAGGGTAATTGCACTTAGTGCAGTTCAGTTGTAAAGGACACAAATTTGTGGGTAGTTTCTACAGATGTAGAAAAATGTGGCACAGAAAAGATTAAGAATTAAATGTGGAAAGAGACTTACTGTCTGAAATGAGTTGTAGATTGATATTATACACCTAAGCCCGTTAGCGCCCTTCTTTCATTCCTGCACTTGCTTGGAGTCTGTATGGATTACTGAAACTACTTCTAATGAAGTTCCCATGTGTCTAAAGTCAGATTGTGTTATTTGGCCAGTACTTCTTGAGTTTGCACAACTTGCTCCTTTAGGGCTTGCTGCACAAAATTTAGACTGCTTTTCTGATGACATCAACAGCTATGATATATATAGGAGGTAGGAGCACTTCCATCTCTTTTGTAGAGTAATCAAATGGTTACAAATTTTACCCAAGACATGAAACACTCTGAACTTCCTTCTTACTTCTGAGGCTTGTAATACACACCTGCTTCCTTGGATAGTGCCCTGACTTTGGATACCCGTTCACAGATCTGTTAATTGTAGTTTGTTTTTTTCTTTTTATAAGACCTTAGACATGTACAGATGGTGTTTCAAGATATTTAACTTTCTGATGGCATCCATGAGAGAGTCTAACTCCTTTTTGCCATGTAGGGCAAAGCTAAAAGCTAATGATATACTTTGAGAGTACTGGTGAATGGATTTGGTGATAAAATACTGAATTCTACGTACTAGTTTGTTACCTGAATTGCAGTTTGTCTTTCTAGCCATATATATCCATTTTGGGAATACTGAAGAAGTTACCTACTGCACTGTTTGGAAATAACTGCAGAAATTCTACTTTGTCTTGTTTAGGTTGTATGACAGTCCTGCCTACTATCCTATTTCTGATTACGAGAGTATTGAAAGAAACAGCTGTAAAATCAGCAGACAATCAGGTCCCACCTCCAGTCAGTGCAGCACTTCAAGGGATAAAAACTATTGTTACTCTTCCAACAGTCAAGACTGGTGAAACTCAAAACCAGTGGGCAAGTCTTATTCGCAGTACTTTGGCATCTATCCTGGAATACTCACAACCTGGTAAGTGATTTTGCAGTGGAGGAAACCTAAAACAGAACTGGCTTTTGCTTTAGTGAAAAGACAAGTATTGTATCTGCCTATAATTTAACGGGTTGCATGCCTGAGGATGGGGAGTTAAAAGCGGTGGATAAATTGCTTCTAAAACTGAAATGGAAGGAAGATCTGAGTGCACACAGCTTAACTAGCAGAACTTAGTAGGTTGCGTTGGAGACGAGCACAGTGTTGACTAAGGAAATACAATTGTATGTTAGAAGTTTCCATCTCAGTTGTGTCTTTGTTGGATGTTGTCTTTGGCAGTTGTATGGGAACTGCTGAATCACGACCTGAACCTCTGATTGATCACCTGAGGTGAGCAATGAGTCAGCCACAGGAGCACAGGTGAAGGCAATTCACCTGTGCTGCAGGAAGGGGTGGAGCCTGGCTGCACCTCTTCTAGACCCATTGAAGAGCTGGTTACCAGTGGGAAAGGATCTCTTCTGGAGATCCACTCCATTGGAGTTTCATAAGTGAACCCAGGATGCGGGTAAGCGTCCTGTCTTTTCTGCTTTGGTGCAATAACTACATAGCCAAGCTCTCTGGTATACCTCATAACTATAACATCTGTACATTCATTGATTGTACAGCAGTATTGGTCATAACCTCCTATTAGAAATGTTGCCATTTGTAACTCAGGGTATTTTGCTACATTAGTTCAGGCATCTCCCTTCCAGTTTGAATCCCATTATAAAGTAAAAATTTTGTGCTTTAGAAGCACGTTTTGGATAATTGTATCAGTCTTCATAGTTTCAGTGCCTTGTTTCTGGAACTTGAAATCTTCCTTCTGATGTCTATTAGTGTTTCTGACTCTGAGTTAACATCTTGCAAATAAAATCTGAATGAGTTCCAGGCTGCGTTCGCATCATTTCCTAGGCCATGCCTCAATTTCTCTGGTTACTGGCAACTCTAAACATATTGTCAAGGCTGGAACAGACCATAATTTCCACTCCTCCTTTCCTTTTTCCACAGGATACCAGCTAGCTTAAAGGAAAAGGGAATTTAGTTACCAAAACAGTGTTTGTAGAAAGAATCAATCTGTTTACTGAGTCTATTTGTTCAATACAGTACTTGGACTCAACACCTTGAATTAAACCTCAAAAAAGCAGACTGTATCTTATAAGTGCTTGCTGACAAGATTTGTGTAGCCTTAATGACAGTAAGCGTTAACGTGTATGAAGACAGCAATGGATAATTGTGGCAAGGTTCATGCTGGAGTAGGAGATTTGCAATTCTGTTGCAAGCTGTCAGTGGTTAGAAAAAAATCCTACTCCTGCCAAAAAAAAAGCCTGTTAGCCATCGGCAGGATTTCTACTGTGTCTTGTTTAGTGAACTACAGGCTACTTCTGTTGGCTCTCATTTGTGCTTTGCCTTCCTCTTCAAAAAGTGAAAAAGATGTAGTCTCAGCTGCATGGTTAGCAAAGAGAGAGACAAAGATTTGTCATTTGCTTAATGGCAGTTCAGCCTAAAAGACATCCCATTACATCCCTGAGGAACCATTTATAATCTGAAGAGAAGCTTGAATGGAGTTACTCATGTGGGATAGGTAATTGCAAATGATCCTGAAAATGTCTGAAGGGGAAGGATTGGTGCATTTGTGTTATCTGAGTCAAAATTCTAATTTGATCTGTCATATCAGCTCATGTCTTCCAGCCATTTGTTACTCTAGAGTTTCTCCAGTTCACCTTTCCACAAACATTACTGCCTTTATGCTTTATGCAGACTTCTGAAATTTTTCAGAAGCTCCTTGCAAGAGCGTAAATTTTCCTGTTCCTTTCCAGTCTTCTGTGAACACATCGCACAGGAATATAATGGAGGTCTGTTGCATGCAATTTTGTTTCGAAGAACATTAATATTAAGCAACCCCCCCCACAAAAAACACCAACAGAACACCACTATGTTTCTCACTTAATGTCTGGAGTCATTTTCTGAAGTGAGTTTTCAGGTCATGGCTAAAGCCAATCTAACAGCTAGCTGATAACTGTAAAAAGGATGTCATGCTATCCTTGGTTTTGCTGACTATGTAGATGTTTCTGCTTTGGTTCTGCTCTCCCTTGAGAGTCTTAACAAGTTAGCCAACAAAACCAGCAGAAAAGTACTGAATTTTCTTTTTCCCTGCTGGTATGTCTTGAAGAACGATATCTATGAAGAGCTGGTGCAGTCAGGAAAAGGATGACAGTTGCAAGTACAGATGAATTTGAAAAGAAAGGAAGGTTGAGTAGGACCACCATTTTTTTGTTTGTGGCAGGTAGATGTCAGATCAGCCTATTTGTTATGTAGAAGCTTATGGTAAGTTACAGTTGTTGCTGCGCTGGTTATCAGTCTTTTACTCTGCTGAATCAGCTGAAGAGAACAAAAAAGGGAAGCCAACTATTTTTAATGGGAAAAAGATTTCAAAAATACGTTTTCACCCTTTGTTTACACATGGGAAACAAAAATGTGGTTTGTTCAGAGAAAAAGTGTGGGTGATATTTTTGGCTCGCTATTTGTTTTGGAAAGTTCGAATCACTTTATTGAAAGAGCCTTTGGAAAAGAGTTGTTCAGCTTTAGATTTTCAGTCACAGTCAATAACAACAAAAAAGTGATTCAGTAATGAATAAATGTGTACTTGTATGCAGTTGCAAGTCATTTCAAATACATTTCTTTTTAAGTTTGTCTGCATTCAGTGGGTTTTACTTTACTCTGAAAAGCATTCAGAATTTATCTAACAACCTGTTTGGTTCTTTTTTCAGAAGCCTCCAAGCCTGTTCTCGATGAAGTAAGCGTACTTACAGCTATTGCTCTCTTCCTTTGGTCAGCAAGCACTGAAATAATTGGAGTACAGTCTTTACAGAATGGATGTATAAACAGATTTAAAAATGCATTAAATTCCAGTGATCCTTGGGTAAGATCATGATACAGGAATTTGAATGATATACAGCTGGAAAAAAATAGTAATTGTAATATATTTGCTATGTTTCCTGAATGTTCTGTGGGAGCTTTACTTCAGAGACAGATCCTGCTTGTCAAAATAACTAGAATTTTCAGTGGTGCATTATAGAAACTCCATAATGAACAAAAGAAACAAGACAAATTACTTTTTGGTAATATCTGCTCATGGCCTTGTGCCAAGTTTATGACTTGTAGCTTTCATAAAGAAAAAAACCTTTGAAATGTTTAACAAATGAAAAAGAATGGCTACTAGAGAGCAGTGACGGTTTTACAGTAAAACTGATTTATTGTAATACAAACTAAACCATGTTTTCTGCAGATAAAATTACAGCCCACATTCCTGATGAACTTTGTTCTGTACAAAACCTATGCTTATTTTAAATGTTCATACAAAATTCAGTTGAGAAAAATCTCTGTTCTGTGGTCACCATCAAAGGCATCTACAGCTTGTGAATCATCTTTCTTGATTTCTCTTCTGTCCTTTGGTTTGTCTTTATGAATCATTTTCTAAATTATCTTCTTACTGATGAGAAACAAACTTTTAGCCTAGTTTTGCTCAATCAGATTAATATACTTCATAGTTAAGCTTAAGTGTTCCAGCCATGTATTAGTTTGAGCAGCTATACAAGTCAGCAGGTAGGAACTAAAAATAAGTAAAATCTGTAGTGTTTCCACAAGCAAGTACTGCAGAGATCCCTCAGAAGAAAATGCTGATGTGTTTAGTGTCACATCAAGACATTCAGAATCCTCTTCAGAGCAAGAATTCTTCTCTTCATAAGGGCTGGCATTTTCCAACAGGGGCAAGAAACTCAGTTGGTTCTTTGCTGAAGCCTAACCTTGAATGAAAAGCTGCTTAAGATTTTAGTGTGTGAATGGAAGTGTCAGCTCTGTGAAGTGGAAACTTTTACATCTTACTCTCAACTCTGAATAAACACACAAACGGTGAAAAGAAGTACATCTTTGCCCACCCTGCTGGAAAGCTGTCAGCGAGCAGGAACTTAGCACTAATTCTGTAATTCACAGGAAGTGCTTTGATAGGAACCAGATCGTGTCCACTCTCCTCACTGATGTGCAGAGCATATACTCTGTGATGCTTGTTGGTTCACTGTAGTTTTTAAATATAAAGCAGTCACTGCTGAGTGCAGTTACTAGACATTTATAATAGAAGCATTGAACCAATTAGGAAACAAACCAACTCTTTTAAAGAAATACCATTGTCTTAAAGATACAGAAACATTTTTGGAACTGCTACCACTTGCAGGAGACTGGGCGATAGTTGAGCTGCATAGTAGTGTCTTTAAGACAAGTTCATTTTCTGGAGCTGTAGGCTCTCATTTTGATAGGCCCTTCTCTCTTGCTGCTAATTAGTAAGTTTTACAGGAGATGTGCCTTACGAGAAGCCCTGGTTTTGCCTCTCAGAAGTTCTTGGAAAACTTCTCTGAATGTGGAGTATCAAAAGTTATATACATACCCATACAGTTGTATATGCTTCAGTGGAATTCTGCTGTCAGATGCAGTTGTAAAACTATGGATGTGTTTAAAAAAAAAAAAAAAAAAAAAAAAAAGCAAAAAACAAAGCAAAATGGCCCCTTACTCCTTATTTTTAAATTTAATAACCTTAACAGCTAGTCAGGAGTTTTCAAAATGTCAGCAGAAAGAGGAAGAAATTACTTGGAGTAGTATGGAGTGTATAGGGAAATAATTTATTGAAAATGGCCAAAGATTTTTCTCCCAATACCTGGCAAAGCATATTTTCTACCATGGAGCTCTCTTGAAAAAGCATGGAAATGGTATTTGAGGAACTGTTATTATTTCAGGCTTCAAACATTAAGCTGAACAGAAAACTTGCAGTCGTATATTAACAGCAAAGTGAGCTGCCTAACTTGTGTTTTCTTATTATTAGCTTATATTCTCTTTTATTTAATGTTTTCATTTATGCATCTCTTTTTTCCAGTTATCCCCTCACAGATCACTGTGTTTAATAATACTTAGGAATGTTCCCATTCAGAACATGCTTGATAACTCATCCTGTTGTAGCTTGAGCGTGGTTTGAAAACCTGCAGTGTTGTATCCTCATACTTGCTGTGGGGCTTTACCCTTTCAAAGGGCCAGCGTTGTTTGTGTGGCATTTTGGAGCAAGAGTTTTTTTTTTTTTTTTAACCCAAATCATGTTCATTCTAAAGAAGACTATCAGTAAGTCATTTTCCCAAATGTTAATTTCAATATTTCCTGCTTCTAGTAGGAAAGAGGAGGGCTGGGGAAGGAAGAGAAAAAGGAAGGATGGAAGGAGAGGGTTCTATGATCAAGCCTCCTCTATACCTATGTGTGTATTTTTATACTATTACCAGCACAAGGTGGAGACACAGAAGGAAGGATGTACCTGCCACTTCTGGCCACAGCCTTGGCTTATGTTAGGGCATAAGGTCACTTTGAGATCTGAATCATTTTTATAGACTGTGTTACTCATCTGAGACTGGAAAACTATGTAATGATTTTGAAGATGCATCTACTCTTAGCGTTGATAGTTACAAAACTTTAAAATATAGTTCTCTGTGGACCTATGTGATTGTTTAATATGATGCTAACTGTCCCTTTCTTTTCTGAGTTCGTGCTGACCACCATTTTATACCTGCAGTTAACTCTAATTACCTTCTTTTATTGAAAACTGGGCTAGTATAATTTTAGTAAACAGCCTGTTTTGTTCTTTCCCTTATTCAGTATATTTCCTTCCCACTTACTCTGTTTTGTTGGGTGGTTTTGTTGCTTTGGAATCGTGTCTATCTCACACACAGATAACTGATTGTATTAGAATTCCTTGAGTTAGCAAGTAACTTGGAGGACAATGTATTTATCTTGATTTGATTAGGTTCAAGCCAAGTGTTACCAGCTTCTACTTTCTGTGTTCCAACATACCAATCGTGCTCTGTCAACTCCATACATTCATTCCTTGGCCCCTATAATGGTTGAGAAGTTGAAAGCTGTGGAAAGGAACCGCCCAACAAACAACCTAGAGCTGTTAGCAGTCCAGGAAGGAATTAAGGTCCTTGAAACACTGGTTGCCCTTGGTGAAGAGCAGAATAGTAAGTATTTACTTTTTCTAGTAAATGTGTAATTGTAAAATAAAATGTTGAACATTAGAACTCTTGTAGATTGATAGCATACTCACAAAAAAAATGCCCAATGCACTTTCATAATTTCATTACTGGAACTTGTGTATACACAAGCTCACATAGCATGTACAGTGTGATATGCTGTAGCATTTCAGTTTCTGGTAATTCTGAAGCAAAATTTAAGTGTGAATTGAAGTAGTGGTATTTTCTTGTATTTAAATATGAGTAGAATGTACTGTTTAAATTTACTTTTTCCTGATGTTAGATACTATTTATTTTAACACCATTTTTATCAGGTTAGTTCCACCATCTCAATAAAGCTTATTTAAAGAGACCAAGAAATAAATTGTATTGGTTGCAAGATCTAGATCGTAGATAAAGCCTTCTGTTTGCTTTGGTAGGTAGAATACAATCTTCATAATTTCTTTCTCTTCACTTTGAATAGCTGAAACAGTATAATAACTGAAAGATTTAGCCTGCAGATACTGAACTTAATCTGTATTTAAAGTTTAAATTGTAAAAATATTACTTTTTTTTTTTTTTTTTTTTTACCCCAATATATTCCTGTTGATATTTCTCTTCATTGATGATAACACTAAATGTATGTTTTCTTGAGTGTCGTGCTTCTGGCCTAGTTTCTAATGAATAAAATTGGAGAATAACTGAAGTGAGTGAGGAAACAGAACATTTGATTTTTGCTAATGCTGACAGGAGGCAAGAATATATGTGTTGTCAAAACCTCTAGGAGGAAATGATTAATATTCTAATAGTCTACAGAATTTTCAATAGATGACTTCCCATTAGTGCTAAAGTTCTCCAGAAGTTGCAGTTAACATGTTACACGTTTCAAGGCATACTTGTAGCCAGGTTAGGAAGAAATATTAGCCCTACTGCTTTGGTTTTGTTGGTGATTGTTGTTGTTCTAAAGGTAAACTCTGTGCTAGTGGCAGGTCTTGTTAGCCCTGTAAGTATTGTTACAGTGCTGTTTTTTGAAGTGCTAGCTCTGGAGATGGAGCTGCATGTTGAAAACAGTTCACTTATGTTCAGTGGGGAGGCTGCTTTTCCAGTTCGGTTGAATTGTTTGTCTGTTGGCAGTGTTTTGAAGTCTTTAATAGCCACTCTACATTTTAAGATCTGTGATCTGCAATTGGATTGTGCAAACGCTTCTAAAGATGTCAGGAACAAAATAACTGTGATGAACAGTGAGAAGTGAGAAGCACAAGCCTGATAGGCAAGATTGGAGTGACCAAATGATGGGAAGCACTCTTTATTTTGCTTATTTTTGATTTGATAATTTGTAATTACTGAGCTTATTGTCAATTGAGAAAACAAAATTCACATCTATCAGACTAGGAACTTCGTTACTAGTTCTTTTTGTTTCGTTCTGATCTGATTTTTTTTTTTTCTTTCACGTTTAGGAGTCCAGTTGCTTGCGCTGCTTGTTCCCACTCTGATCTCCTACTTATTGAATGAAAACGCCTTTGCTTCTGCATCTACAGCATCTAAAGACCTTCACGAGTTTGCACTTCAGAATTTGATGCACATTGGACCGCTTTACCCACATGCTTTCAAGACCGTAATGGGAGCTGCGCCTGAATTAAAAACACGCCTAGAAACTGCAGTCCGAGCTAGTCAGGCCAGCAAGGCAAAAGCAGCTGCTAGGCAACCACCACCCACAGTACATTCCACCCCAACAATTAAACTGAAAACTAGCTTTTTTTGAATTACTTTTATTATTTTTGGACCGTTACATTGTCTGAAGCACTACATTATCCCTGATATGTTACTGCAAATAAGTCTGTAATTTTGTGTAATTTGTATCTTAAAGGCTGTCTAATAGAGCTTTGTGTAATTATTTGAAATCTGTGCATTACAAGGGAAGTGGTGTTACTTGTATTTGTATAGCTTTTTGAGAAATTGAGTGTGATCATATTTATGAATTTGCAATATAAATTATCCACAAAAAAACCCCACCTTGTTCTCTATCTCATGAAATCCTCTTATTTTTTAAAAGAACCCTTAACCTTTCTGAATGGTGTTTGAAATCTGGTGGCTGTTATTGTACCACTGTGCTAACACAGTGGGGATGCAAGAGTGGAAACTGTTATGCAGTACTTACTGTGTACATGGGGAATGTCAAGAGTAGAAATATGCACTCTTTCTTTTTAAAACAAACTAGGGAAGAGAACTGCCAGACACTGTAGAGCTTTTCTGCTTGCATGGAAGGGGGAGAAGGAAAAAAAAAAAAAGACAACTTTCAGCCTTTCTCAAGGTAAACAGTCGAGCATGCTGTGTAATGAGTTGTCTTTCCTTTATGTGGTGTATCTTTCTTTTGGGTCCATTTTAATGCTTGAATAAAGCATTACAAAAGTCTAATGCCATATTTCCTCTAACAACAGGAACAACATAAATGAAACAAAAAACAGTGCATTAGAAATTTATTTAAAAAAGAGGACTGCCTGCTGTCTGCATTTGTGTTGCTGTGGCTCTTGGCCCTTGCAAGGTGCAGTGTTAGCAGTCCCTCTATTCTGCCAGACACTGGTTGAAAATGATGGCTATGTGTACTGCATGTTGTTCAGATTCTAAGATATTTACTTCTTCCTGCAAAATTTTAATATCACTGGAGATGTAGTCTTTGATAAAGTTTGCAGAACCGAATGACTTTGCACCTGTGCTGACTGAAAGGGAGTAGAACACAAGAATGAGCAAGGCCTTCCAATTTTACTTTCTCCTACCTGGCTTCTCTTTTTTTTTTTTTTAAATATGCGTGACCTCCCCTCACATTTGAGTGGGTTTGATTTGTTGTTTTTGGATCTGAAAGATAGCTCAAGTGCTGAACTAAGTGTACAGAAGAAGAGCTCAACTCCCAGTGGTCTGTCTGCCTTCTGCCACACCTCCCCCTTCTGTTAGCAGAGGTGCAGAATCACGTATTTTCTTGTATATACAAGACTGACTCACATGAAGATTTTGACACTGCTATTGAATTTACAGAGTTCCATAGGGATCTTTCTATGCATATTGCTTTATAGAGAAAAGTTTTGTAACTGGAAGACTGGGCTTGGACTACTGGGGTTTCATGTCTGATATTTTTCTGGATATAACAGGGCTCTGTAGAAACGGTGTATTTTAGGAGCTTCTACTTGAACCCAAGTGTAACAAAGGATAGTAAATAGAAATGAGCATGGTTAATAGTTGATTGAAATATTTGTAGATTGTTATTTTTGCATAGTCGTTTGCCTCTCATCTCTCATAACAGCTTATGTAACCCTTTGGGTACCTATGCAAAATGAAAGATAAGATAATGCTCTCTTACCCTGTTGTATTGGATGTGGATAAAACATATTATAAATCTGAAAGTCTTTTACTTCAGACTGATTATTTTAGTACCAAAGTGAGAAAAGAAGTTTGCACCAAGGCAAGAGGAGCAAACTAATATTTCAAATGTCTTTTTCGTAAGCATGTGAAGATTAACTTTCAAGTCTTTTCCATTTCCTACTGCAGTTAGAGATGCATGCAGCAGTGAAAATCGTACTATGTTGTGCAGGAGGAAACGGATTTCACTATTCTCATCCTGTCATCTTTGTGTAGTGGGATTTAAATTCATCAAAGTTTATCACTTTCCTAGAAGTGTTTCAAATATTACAATGCTCTTTTGCTCAGCAATTGTTTTGAACCCTCTTAAATGTTTGAGAAAGTTCCATTAAAGCGTATAAGGAAACTCTCACTGTAGAATTGATCACAAAATATTTGCAATTAAAAATAAGGACAGTCAAGAAGTTCTCTTCCTTGATAGTTCAGTAATTGATGACTGGTGTTTGCTGGAAAGGTTTTTGGTTTGTTTTTTTTTTTTTAATCTACAATCAAGTCTGTCTTTACCTTAATTTTTTCTATCTCATCCCTTTGATGTTTCATTCACATTCTAGGTAATAATGAGATGCTGTACACTCAAAAGGGGTGAGGTGTAGTAAACAAGTATGGTGAAGACTATAGAAGAACAGTAACAATGTTGGTGGAAGGGAAAATAGTTCTGGGCAGTTGCAGAGGATTAGGAAAGGAGAGGGTTGGGTTTTTTTGCACGCTGTGACTGTGTACAACAGGTGCAACCTTAATTTGTTATGTGCCTCTCTTGTTTCTGATCTGTTTGGTTTTGTTGCTCCAGACACAAAAAGTATAACTGCATGATTTTACATCGTAATTTTTGCATCAAACTTCATTTGATTAAAAAATGAAACTTGAACAGTTGGTAGTGCTTCTTGTTCTTCCTTCTGTTTTTTGGTCATCCTCCCCTATTCATCTCTTTCTTCACTGCTGGCCATTTTACTGTGTGTTTTCATGAAGCTTGTTGCTATTTCCCCTTCACTTCTTTCCTCTCTCGCCACTGTTTCCTTCCTTTCTTAGTGAGCCGTGATGTTCTGACCGGTTTCTTTAAAAAGTTTCCCCCACAGAGCATTCCCTGTGGTGGGTTCTTGTTTCCCTCTCATCCCTTGTCCTTTCCATCAGCTCACATGTTTATCATTCCTCTCTTTAGAAGAGCTAAGAGGTTATCCACCCACCGCAGTCCCACCTCCTCAGGGCTGGTTACAAAGCAACAACCGTGAGTTCAGAACAGCCAGTAAGAAACAGGAAGTGCTGCTTGAGCAAGCAGAGTTGCGCAGGGCCTGTTTCTCTGTGCTGCAGGCTGAGCACGGCCCACAGCACACAGTGTCTTGGCCACACCACTTTCCTCCTGCATCGCTTCTCACATGGAGCTGATGGTGCTAATGTAGGGCATGCGTCTCTTCAGAAAGCTCTTGTGCTAATGGAGCAAGCAAACCATCTTTGTATGCCTAACAGCTTGTGCCCTTGGCCCATGGTGACAGCATCAGCCTCAGGAAGTCTTGTTTATCCTTTCAGAAGAGAAAGTGGTTGTTTCTGAAAAATGCTGTTGTATCTCCTTGTCAGTGTTCCAATAGGTAGGGAAGGGAAGCCGAAGTGCTCCCGGGATGGACTTGTAGCCTTCAGTGCTCTGGTAGAACTGTGTGGATGTGGCCCTGAGGGACACAGGAGGCATGGTGGGGGTGGGTTTGTGGTTGGCCTGGATGGTCTTGGAGGTCTTTTCCAACCTTAATGATTCTGTAAGTGTAAGACCAGTGCTCAGAATGTAGCCAAAACAGAAAGGAATTCAACAGCAACGAGCTGAAAAGCTGGGATTTGATGGAGGGTTGTGCAGGACACTGCCCTTGTTATACCCACAAGTTAGGCTGCAAGCGTGCCAAAACCACTCAAACCCGGCTCTGAGATGCAGATCTTCTTAAATCAAAGGGGCTTTTTAAATCGGGGCTCCGAGCTCTCCTCGATCCCCCGAACGGCAGTGCGCGGGAAGAGGTTCGCTCGGCGCGGGCCCCGATCTGGCAGCAGGGAGGAGCCGCAGCAGCTGCTGCCTCTTCCCGCCCGCGCCGCGTGCCGCCGCCCCACAGAACTACGTTTCCCGGAGTGCCGCGCGGGCGGCGACGCGAAGCGCTCTGAGTTGTCCCCTGCGGGCCGCGGTAGCAGCCGGCGGGGGCGGCTGTCAGGCGGTGACGGCGGCGGGCGGGAGGGACGCGCCCAGGTTGTGCCGCTGCCGGGACGCGGCTGGGCGCGGCGGCGGCCGGCGGCGGTGGGGGCGGCGCGGCGCGGC